>NC_133325.1:707303926-707324418 GCF_042186555.1 Aquarana catesbeiana
ACTCTCACAGTCACACTATGGAGGGGCTACTTCCTTTGCTGCTGAATTTGGTATCACCTCTAAGAGTTCTTTCAAATTGTTTTGATAACCCCTGTACACAGACAGTCATATTCTTTTTTGTTTAACTATACACGAGCACCAGTTTTATTTTCTTCATAAAAAAGTGCTAGTGAAAAAGTCCAGATGTTGGGGCACACTTCAGAGCTTGTTGATCCTGATGATTGACATAAATATGGGTAACTTCAGACCTCTACAGGCATCCCTGGCTGCCCATTTTTTTTAAAACGCCAGTTGATAGGTCTGGTTAGATTTTCCCAGCTGCTAACTGCTGTTCCTCCATGATGCTGGGGTAGAGTGCATAAAAATTCATACAAGTGTGCATGTCTACACAACAATTAACAAGAAAAAAGTTTCTTCAGCCTCTTCATCATACATGTCCAACAGCCATGTAGCATTTATGGTCAGCTAAAGAGGCCCCAAATTTACATGTGGAATATTCTTTAAATATCTGTAAAGCAGAAATACGTCTGAAGATCAGACCATAGACATGTCCTATCCTTATTCAGTATAGTTCTGGTGATGGCAACATGATGTAATTACACTCGTTATTTAAAGGTTTACTGAAATGAAGGTTTAAAATAACCAATGTACCTGTCAGTGCCAGGACAAGTCAAAATTTCAGCGACATGGTCTCAATCTGCTGTACATGTCCCTGCTCAATATAACTTTCTCCTAGTATTTATATTACCAGCTACGGAAGAGAACATGGTTCTTAAAATAAAAATAACAGACACGTGAAATATTGTACAACAGCCTTAAATGAAACAGTTGCACGGACAAGCTACAACCACAACTGACAATAAGATCTTGTCATGCTTTCACTGCAGGTTAAAAATGCAAAAATTCAGGCCCACTCTATGCCTACCACCTCCCAACCCACTCCCCCTCTCACCTGGTTGATAAGTTGGTTACTACCACATAATATACATGCTTCAGTCTCAATACAGCAATAAATATATTAAAAATGATTAATGTCACACCCATATACCTAACAAATTGCTGTAATGCTGTAACTTGTTACATAGATATGATTGTACTTCTGTTATTGTATGCTATCTTTAAAACTCAATAAAAACACTGAAAAGGAAAAAAAGGAAAGCCTGTAGGCTATAGATAGATTGTGGTTTGACATCTGCATTTATTAATATTGTAGTAAATATATTTCCAATAAATGCATTCTAATAAATAAATAAAAATATTTTCAATGATTTATGTCACACCCATATACCTATAAAATTGCTGTAATGCTGTAACGTTACAATAAATTTATTCCAATAAATAAATATATTTCCAATGATTTATGTCACACGCATATACCTATAAGATTGCTGTAACGTGATTATGATTGTACTTCTGTTACTGTATGCTATCTTTAATTTAAAGCTCAATGAAAACGCTGAAAAGGACAAAATTATAGCATGACATCTGCATTTACTAATATTGTAGTAAGCATCGTAATATCACATTGCATTATAATGCTACAGTAAATATTGCAAAATCCCTGGTGTTCTTGCCAGTCCTGATTTCCCATTAAAAAATGACCACACTAAGCAGAAGAACACAGTGTGGTCAGTCCTCTAGCTATGCCAAGAACTCAGCCTGCTCTCCTCCAATGATCAGACTTGTCCTGACATGACTCCGTAGGACACCGAAAGAGAGAGGAGCCACCCTGAAACACGAAACATGGGGCAATGATCATGGCACCGACCTAAACCGGAACATTGATTACACGATAAAGAAGCTGCATACTTAGTCAGTGATTAAAGCAGTGTTCTGCCTGGGAATTTTTTTTTTTAAGTCAGCAGCTACAAATACTGTAGCTGCTGACTTTTAATATATGGACACCTACCTGTTCAGGGAGCCCACAGTGTCGGTACCTAAGCCAATTTTCGCCCCTGGATCAGCTGTTGGGTCCGCCATTGGTCCTAAGGGAAACCAGCAGTGAAGCCTGCGATTTCTAACTGGGCCAGCGGTGGAGGAAGAGGAGGGGGCCAAACTTTCGAGGGATGGCGCTGCGGCGTTGTCTCCAGGAAGTGGGGAAGGGTACCTGTCAAAAACAGGTACCCAATCTCCCCTCCCCCTTCAATGGTGCCAAATGTAGCACCAGAGGGGGTGGGGGTTGGGGGAGGAAGCAGATCAGCGAAGGTTTCACTTTTGGATAGCACTCCGCTTTAAATTGGCTGCTAAAAATACTTAAAAAACGGAAGGTTTAATATCACTTTAACACAAGTACAGGCATTTTCATAACTAGCATCAACACACCACGCAACCAAGATTAATGGGTCTCTTTTACAATGCCAACAATTGAGAATGTTATGAAGCCCTGGGGGTCATTCTTTCCAGGCCAGACACATCACATAAAGTGATCATTGCCACCTGTCAGTTTACGGACAAAACAACTTTAGAAAGGTGAAGGTCAAACTGTCATTTGTAAGTGTATTTGGACAAAGCAATGAATATGTTTCTGCTGCATTATATAATATATATTATAATTGACACAAAAATACGTAAAGCATCAATGATAAGAATCTCATAAAAAATGTTTTTTTTTTTTTCTCATGTAATACACAACAAACTTTACTGCACGAGGCATCAATGTCTTCTCTGTGCTGAAATAATACTCATCAATTCAGGAACAAGCAGTATGTCTTTCCAATGGGTTCTATAGTCTCCTATATTACATGGACAGGGAGGAACCTCATTATCACTGGCCATATTATGTGGCTCCTTGTAGAGTTTTGCTAATTATGATATACTAACTTTGTCTAGGATTTGTCCTGATAAAGAATGAGCAGTTTTGCTGGGCAATCTGTTTTTTCATCTTATTAAACCCCGAGGTTCAGTGTTGGGACCCTTACTTTTTAATATCTATAAATGATATAGGGTCTGGGATTAAAAGTACCATTTCAGTGTTTGCGGATGATACCAAGCTATGCAGTGGAATAACATCCTTACAGGATGTCTCTAATTTACCAGCAGACCTTAATGCACTGTTTCATTGGGCAACTATATGGCAAATGAGGTTTAATGTTGATAAATGGAAAATTATGCACTTGAGGGCTAGAAACATTCACAGATCTTACATACTAGGAGGAGAACAGCTGGGAAAGTCAATGGTGGAGAAGAATATGGGTGTTCTGGTAGATAAGCTTAATAATGGCACGCAATGCCAAGCTGCGGTTTGCAAAGCGAATAAAATGCTTTCTTGTGTAAGGCCCCTTTCACACGATCGGACCGTTCAGGTCCGCCTGTCAGTTTTGACGGCGGACCTGAATGGGCGCTCCATGTTAGCCTATGGAGCGACGGATGTCAGCGGAGACATGTCCGCTGAAATCCGACCCCGTCCGATCCGCTAAAAGCAGTGTCCAGGTCCGTCGCTGGCGGATCGGATCGGGTGAGATCTGATGAAAACGGACATGCTGTCCGTTTTCATCCGATCCCTCTATAGGCGGCAGCGGCGCCTGACAAGCCCCTCCCCGCTCAGTGAGCAGAGAGGGACCTGTCATCCGCCGGCTCAGCGGAGATCAATGGACAGATCTCCCGCTGAGCCGGCGGACCAAGGCGGGCTCCGTAGAAACGGAGTCCGCCTCCTGTGAAAGGGGCCTTAGGAGAGGTATGGAATCCAGATATCATTTTGCCCCTGTATAAATCATTAGTAAGACCTCATCTGGAATGTGCAGTTCAGTTTTAGGCACCAGTTCATAAAAAGGATATCGGGGAACTGGAGAAAGTGCAGAGAAGGGCAATCAAACTGATAAGAGGCATGGAGGAGCTCAGCTATGAGGAAAGATTAGAGGAACTGAATGTATTCTCTCTTGAGAAGAGGAGATTAAGGGGCGATATGATCAACATGTATAAATCCATAAGTGGTCCATATAGTGAACTTGGCGTTGAGTTATTCACTTTAACCACTTCCAGACCGCTCGCCGTACATCTGTCCTTTGGCGTTAAATACCATTGTTATGGCAGCAGATAGCTGTCATAAACCCTGATATTTTCTTCAATGGCGGGCGGTCTGCTTTAAGATAAAAGTGGCCTCTGCGGCGCATTCCCTGCAAGATCACTTTTATTTGTGGCGAGAGAGGTGTCCACCCCCCTCTCGCCATGTCCCGGTCATCTCCACCGCTTACCGGAGCCATCGGTACCGGTGGAGACGATCCGATATTCTCCCTCCAGAGGCAGGAAGCCGAGTGAGGGAATGATGGCCCCCACTCGACTCCATACCATTGGATGACGGAAGCAACGTCAAACGCCACTTCTGCCCAACGGCCTTAACCACTTGCCGACTGCCTCACGCATATATACGTGAGCAGAGCGGCACGGGCAGGCAAAATCACGTACCTGGTACGTTATTGCCTTCCCGCGGGCGGGGGGTCCGATAGGACCCCCCCCCGGTGCCATCGGCGGTCGGCGTTTGGCTGGGAGAGTTGAGAGACGAGGGGGAGGCCATCCGATCGTGGCCCCCCCCCTCGCGATCGCTCCCAGCCAATGAGAAACATCCCCTGCCTCTGTATAGTACACAGAGGCAGAGGATGTGATGTCATCTCTCCTCGGCTGGCCAGTTTCCGTTCCAGCACCGAGGAGAGAAGACATGTAAGTGCACCAACACTCACACACAACACAGTAGAACATGCCAGGCACACTAAACACCCCCGACCCCCCCCCAATCACCCCCCCCCCCCGTCACAAACTGACACCAAGCAGGTTTTTTTGTTTTGTTTTGTTTTTTTCCTGATTACTGCATAGTGTCAGTTTGTGACAGTTAGCAGTGGTAAGACAGTTAATATTAGCCCCCTGTAGGTCTAGGGTACCCCCCTAACCCCCCCTAATAAAGTTTTAACCCCTTGATCACCCCCTGTCACCAGTGTCACTAAGCGATCATTTTTCTGATCGCTGTATTAGTGTCGCTGGTGACGCTAGTTAGGAACGTAAATATTTAGGTTCGCTGTCAGCGTTTTATAGCGACAGGGACCCCCATATACTACCTAATACATGTTTTAACCCCTTGATTGCCCCCTAGTTAACCCTTTCACCACTGATCACCGTATAACTGTTACGGGTGACGCTGGTTAGTTCGTTTATTTTTTTTAGTGTCAGGGCACCCGCCGTTTATTACCGTATAAAGGTTTAGCCCCCTGATCGCCCGGCGGTGATATGCGTCGCCCCAGGCAGCGTCAGATTAGCGCCAGTACCGCGAACACCCACGCACGCACCGTACACGCACCGTACACCTCCCTTAGTGGTATAGTATCTGAACGCATCAATATCTGATCCGATCAGATCTATACTAACGTCCCCAGCAGTTTAGGGTTCCCAAAAACGCAGTGTTAGCGGGATCAGCCCAGATACCTGCTAGCACCTGCGTTTTGCCCCTCCGCCCAGCCCACCCAAGTGCAGTATCGATCGATCACTGTCACTTACAAAACACTAAACGCATAACTGCAGCGTTCGCAGAGTCAGGCCTGATCCCTGCGATCGCTAACAGTTTTTTTGGTAGCATTTTGGTGAACTGGCAAGCACCAGCCCCAAGCAGCGTCAGATTAGCGCCAGTACCACTAACACCCACGCACGCACCGTACACCTCCCTTAGTGGTATAGTATCTGATCGGATCAATATCTGATCCGATCAGATCTATACTAGCGTCCCCAGCAGTTTAGGGTTCCCAAAAACGCAGTGTTAGTGGGATCAGCCCAGATACCTGCTAGCACCTGCGTTTTGCCCCTCCGCCCGGCCCAGCCCAGCCCACCCAAGTGCAGTATCGATCGATCACTGTCACTTTTTTTTGTAGCGTTTTGGTGAACTGGCAAGCGCCAGCGGCCTAGTACACCCCGGTCGTAGTCATACCAGCACTGCAGTAACACTTGGTGACGTGGCGAGTCCCATAAGTGCAGTTCAAGCTGGTGAGGTGGCAAGCAAAAGTAGTGTCCCGCTGCCACCAAAAAGACAAACACAGGCCCGTCGTGCCCATAATGCCCTTCCTGCTGCATTCGCCAATCCTAATTGGGAACCCACCACTTCTGCAGCGCCCGTATTTCCCCCATTCACATCCCCAACCAAATGCAGTCGGCTGCATGAGAGGCATTTATATGTCCTCCCGAGTACCCCTACCCAACGAACCCCCCCCAAAAAAGATGTGTCTGCAGCAAGCGCGGATATAGATGTGACACCCGCTATTATTGTCCCTCCTGTCCTGATAATCCTGGTCTTTGCATTGGTGAATGTTTTGAACGCTACCATTCACTAGTTGAGTATTAGCGTAGGGTACAGCATTGCACAGACTAGGCACACTTTCACAGGGTCTCCCAAGATGCCATCGCATTTTGAGAGACCCGAACCTGGAACCGGTTACAGTTATAAAAGTTACAGTTACAAAAAAAAAGTGTAAAAAAAAAAAAAAAAAACACAAACAAAAATATAAAAAAATAGTTGTCGTTTTATTGTTCTCTCTCTCTCTATTCTCTCTCTGGTGTTCTGCTCTTTTTTACTGTATTCTATTCTGCAATGTTTTATTGTTATTATGTTTTATCATGTTTGCTTTTCAGGTATGCAATTTTTTATACTTTACCGTTTACTGTGCTTTATTGTTAACCATTTTTTTGTCTTCAGGTACGCTATTCACGACCTTGAGTGGTTATACCAGAATGATGCCTGCAGGTTTAGGTATCATCTTGGTATCATTCTTTTCAGCCAGCGGTCGGCTTTCATGTAAAAGCAATCCTAGCGGCTAATTAGCCTCTAGACTGCTTTTACAAGCAGTGGGAGGGAATGCCCCCCCCCCACCGTCTTCCGTGTTTTTCTCTGGCTCTCCTGTCTCAACAGGGAACCTGAGAATGCAGCCGGTGATTCAGCCAGCTGACCATAGAGCTGATCAGAGACCAGAGTGGCTCCAAACATCTCTATGGCCTAAGAAACCGGAAGCTACGAGCATTTTATGACTTAGATTTCGCCGGATGTAAACAGCGCCATTGGGAAATTGGGAATAATAAAGAAAGTCTGAGGACTGACCCCTAACATAAAGCACCTCCATCCCTAATATCAGAGAAAAAACAAATGAACGTCGCCCACGGGACTTTAAATGAGGTGTAAATGGTGATCAAAGGGTAAACAAGTATAAAAGTACAGATATTTTATTGAAAATAACAGCATAATCCATAATAGAGCATGAGCATGGGTGAACAGGTTCATAAAACAGCAACATTGCAATGTAATCTTAAAACATAGCCATCATATAATAGTGAAATATATAATACAGGTATGCATAGTACATCTCTAACCCGACGCGTTTCGCGAGCTTTCCTCGCTTCATCAGGGGCTGATGTGCATAACTGCTGTCTGTAAATACAGATAAAGTAATTAGAGTATCAGTTATGATAGGGTAAAAGCAAGAAGCCAGACCTGGTCATCCCATACTTACTTGTAGAACCAAAGCTACAAACACATAACCCAGGCACGGGCCGGCGGAGGGCATCTCCCCCGGGAGCTGAAGGGGCCGAGGGCCCAACCAGAGGACCGAGGCCAGGCGTGGGGGGCAGCACGGCAGAATAAGAGAGAAAGGAGAGCGTGAACCCAAGTTGATCCCAAATGCAATGCAGGGCAACTCACTGTATAAGGATATAAATAAGATAAAAGAGTTTGGAAGTATGAGATGTATATCGTAGCATAAATACAAGGTATGTAGGTAAGCAAGGTCTAAAGTAATGTCAATGGTATTGTCGTAGAAATACAAAATAAGTGCTACTAGCATGGTATGCACCAAGTGTCCCGCAGAGCAGAGAGAAAGAAAGGGGAGGGTACAAGGTGAGAAGGTGAATTAGAAAGGAGGGAGAGGGGAGGGAAGGAGGGGAAAACGGGGGGAAGTGAAGTGAATAGTAACAGAAAAAGAACAGAGAAAGGGAAAAGAAATGAAAAAAGGGGGGGGGGGGGGAGGGGGGGGGACGGGACCAGGGGGAAGGAAAGAAAACATGAGTGAAGTGAAGGGAAGAGAGGCACGGTGAAATAAGGGGCAAAATGATTATTGGTGTGATAAACTGGAAAAGTACTTCTGTGTGAAAGAGCAGAATGTGATTGGAGGAGTCAGTAAGAAAACAGCAAGTGAAAATAGGTACGCTTTGAGGTGCAGGTATTTATATTAGAGTAAATAGATAGGGTGCCTACCAGTATAGTGCAGCGTCCCGACTGAATGTTGGAAAGGTAGTGAGGGAAGAATTGCCATACTGTCACCCCCCGCCTTATACCCGGACATCCGCTGAGTTCTCCGCCCCTAACGTCATGCGTCAGGCGGAGCAAAAGAAGATCGCAACGCACCCGCCGTATGGGGCAGGCACTCACGATCCACAGCCGCCGCCTGGATGACACATCCCGCCCATCGGGAAGGGGGATACCGCTGTATTGCAGGCATCCCCAGGTGGGCGTGGAAAAGCATGACGCTGATGCCCTGGTGGCCCCGCCCCTCCAGAGAAGCCAGAGAAGCGGGGACAGCTGGGGAAATAAATCCCCATTTGTGCATCGCAGCTCCCAGAGGGTGAACAGACCACTCAGCCCAAACATGGGTGCAGTGAAAGAGCTAGGTCTGCAAGTAGATGGGAAATTGAAACATGATCATGTTAGAAGGTATGCTAGTAAAGTCATTAAGGTTCAGTAGTAGCCGAACCAATATGGCCCCTAAGATCTAGGGTCAGCCTCAGACCAGGGCATTATGGTGTTTTCCACCTGGGTACAAATAATAAAGAAAGTCTGAGGACTGACCCCTAACATAAAGCACCTCCATCCCTAATATCAGAGAAAAAACAAATGAACGTCGCCCACGGGACTTTAAATGAGGTGTAAATGGTGATCAAAGGGTAAACAAGTATAAAAGTACAGATATTTTATTGAAAATAACAGCATAATCCATAATAGAGCATGAGCATGGGTGAACAGGTTCATAAAACAGCAACATTGCAATGTAATCTTAAAACATAGCCATCACATAATAGTGAAATATATAATACAGGTATGCATAGTACATCTCTAACCCGACGCGTTTCGCGAGCTTTCCTCGCTTCATCAGGGGCTGATGTGCATAACTGCTGTCTGTAAATACAGATAAAGTAATTAGAGTATCAGTTATGATAGGGTAAAAGCAAGAAGCCAGACCTGGTCATCCCATACTTACTTGTAGAACCAAAGCTACAAACACATAACCCAGGCACGGGCCGGCGGAGGGCATCTCCCCCGGGAGCTGAAGGGGCCGAGGGCCCAACCAGAGGACCGAGGCCAGGCGTGGGGGGCAGCACGGCAGAATAAGAGAGAAAGGAGAGCGTGAACCCAAGTTGATCCCAAATGCAATGCAGGGCAACTCACTGTATAAGGATATAAATAAGATAAAAGAGTTTGGAAGTATGAGATGTATATCGTAGCATAAATACAAGGTATGTAGGTAAGCAAGGTCTAAAGTAATGTCAATGGTATTGTCGTAGAAATACAAAATAAGTGCTACTAGCATGGTATGCACCAAGTGTCCCGCAGAGCAAAGAGAAAGAAAGGGGAGGGTACAAGGTGAGAAGGTGAATTAGAAAGGAGGGAGAGGGGAGGGAAGGAGGGGAAAACGGGGGGAAGTGAAGTGAATAGTAACAGAAAAAGAACAGAGAAAGGGAAAAGAAATGAAAAAAGGGGGGGGGGGGAGGGGACGGGACGGGACCAGGGGGAAGGAAAGAAAACATGAGTGAAGTGAAGGGAAGAGAGGCACGGTGAAATAAGGGGCAAAATGATTATTGGTGTGATAAACTGGAAAAGTACTTCTGTGTGAAAGAGCAGAATGTGATTGGAGGAGTCAGTAAGAAAACAGCAAGTGAAAATAGGTACGCTTTGAGGTGCAGGTATTTATATTAGAGTAAATAGATAGGGTGCCTACCAGTATAGTGCAGCGTCCCGACTGAATGTTGGAAAGGTAGTGAGGGAAGAATTGCCATACTGTCACCCCCCGCCTTATACCCGGACATCCGCTGAGTTCTCTGCCCCTAACGTCATGCGTCAGGCGGAGCAAAAGAAGATCGCAACGCACCCGCCGTATGGGGCAGGCACTCACGATCCACAGCCGCCGCCTGGATGACACATCCCGCCCATCGGGAAGGGGGATACCGCTGTATTGCAGGCATCCCCAGGTGGGCGTGGAAAAGCATGACGCCGATGCCCTGGTGGCCCCGCCCCTCCAGAGAAGCCAGAGAAGCGGGGACAGCTGGGGAAATAAATCCCCATTTGTGCATCGCAGCTCCCAGAGGGTGAACAGACCACTCAGCCCAAACATGGGTGCAGTGAAAGAGCTAGGTCTGCAAGTAGATGGGAAATTGAAACATGATCATGTTAGAAGGTATGCTAGTAAAGTCATTAAGGTTCAGTAGTAGCCGAACCAATATGGCCCCTAAGATCTAGGGTCAGCCTCAGACCAGGGCATTATGGTGTTTTCCACCTGGGTACAAATAATAAGGAAAGTCTGAGTTCTGACCCCTAACATAAAGCACCTCCATCCCTAATATCAGAGAAAAAACAAATGAACGTCGCCCACGGGACTTTAAATGAGGTGTAAATGGTGATCAAAGGGTAAACAAGTATAAAAGTACAGATATTTTATTGAAAATAACAGCATAATCCATAATAGAGCATGAGCATGGGTGAACAGGTTCATAAAACAGCAACATTGCAATGTAATCTTAAAACATTGCTTTTACCCTATCATAACTGATACTCTAATTACTTTATCTGTATTTACAGACAGCAGTTATGCACATCAGCCCCTGATGAAGCGAGGAAAGCTCGCGAAACGCGTCGGGTTAGAGATGTACTATGCATACCTGTATTATATATTTCACTATTATATGATGGCTATCTTTTAAGATTACATTGCAATGTTGCTGTTTTATGAACCTGTTCACCCATGCTCATGCTCTATTATGGATTATGCTGTTATTTTCAATAAAATATCTGTACTTTTATACTTGTTTACCCTTTGATCACCATTTACACCTCATTTAAAGTCCCGTGGGCGACGTTCATTTGTTTTTTTGGGAAATTGGGAAAGCATTTTATCACACCGATCTTGGTGTGGTCAGATGCTTTGAGGGCAGAGGAGAAATCTAGGGTCTAATAGACCCCAATTTTTTCAAAAAAGAGTACCTGTCACTACCTATTGCTATCATAGGGGATATTTACATTCCCTGAGATAACAATAAAAATAATTTTAAAAAAAATATGAAAGGAACAGTTTAAAAATAAGATAAAAAAGCAAAAAAATAATAAAGAAAAAAAAAAAAAAAAAAAAAAAAGCACCCCTGTCCCCCCTGCTCTCGCGCTAAGGCGAACGCAAGCGTCGGTCTGGCGTCAAATGTAAACAGCAATTGCACCATGCATGTGAGGTATCACCGCGAAGGTCAGATCGAGGGCAGTAATTTTAGCAGTAGACCTCCTCTGTAAATCTAAAGTGGTAACCTGTAAAGGCTTTTAAAGGCTTTTAAAAATGTATTAATTTTGTTGCCTCTGCACGTTTGTGCGCAATTTTAAAGCATGCCATGTTTGGTATCCATGTACTCGGCCTACGATCATCTTTTTTATTTCATCAAACATTTGGGCAATATAGTGTGTTTTAGTGCATTAAAATTTAAAAAAGTGTGTTTTTTCCACAAAAAATGCGTTTGAAAAATCGCTGCGCAATTACTGTGTGAAAAAAAAAAATGAAACACCCACCATTTTAATCTGTAGGGCATTTGCTTTAAAATAATATATAATGTTTGGGGGTTCAAAGTAATTTTCTTGCAAAAAAAAATAATTTTTTCATGTAATCAAAAAGTGTCAGAAAGGGCTTTGTCTTCAAGTGGTTAGAACAGTGGGTGATGTGTGACGTAAGCTTCTAAATGTTGTGCATAAAATGCCAGGACAGTTCAAACCCCCCCAAATGACCCCATTTTGGAAAGTAGACACCCCAAGCTATTTGCTGAGAGGCATGTCGAGTCCATGGAATATTTTATATTGTGACACAAGTTGCGGGAAAGAGACAAATTTTTTTTTTTTTTTTTTTTTTGCACAAAGTTGTCACTAAATGTTATATTGCTCAAACATGCCACGGGGATTTGTGAAATTACACCCCAAAATAAATTCTGTTGCTTCTCCTGAGTACGGGGATACCACATGTGTGGGACTTTTTGGGAGCCTAGCCGCGTACGGGACCCCGAAAACCAAGAACCGCCTTCAGGCTTTCTAAGGCCGTAAATTTTTGATTTCACTCTTCACTGCCTATCACAGTTTCGGAGGCCATGGAAAGCCCAGGTGGCACAAAACCCCCCCAAATGACCCAATTTTGGAAAGTAGACACCCCAAGCTATTTGCTGAGAGGTATAGTGAGTATTTTGCAGACCTCACTTTTTGTCACAAGGTTTTGAAAATTGAAAAAAGAAAAAAAAAAATTTTTTTTTCTGGTCTTTCTTCATTTTCAAAAACAAATGAGAGCTGCAAAATACTCACCATGCCTCTCAGCAAATAGCTTGGGGTGTCTACTTTCCAAAATGGGGTCATTTGGGGGGGGGTTGTGCCATCTTGGCATTTTATGGCCTTCAAAACTGTGATAGGTAGTGAGGAGTGAAATCAAAAATGTATGCCCTTAGAAATCCTGAAGGTGGTGCTGGGTTTTCGGGGCTCCGTACGCGGCTAGGCTCCCAAAAAGTCCCACACATGTGGTATACCCATACTCAGGAGAAGCAGCTGAATGTATTTTGGGGTGCAATTCCACATATGCCCATGGCCTATGTGAGCAATATATCATTTAGTGACAACTTTTTGTAAATTTTTTTTTTTTTTTTTGTCATTATTCAATCACTTGGGACAAAAAAAATAAATATTCAATGGGCTCAACATGCCTCTCAGCAATTTCCTTGGGGTGTCTACTTTCCAAAATGGGGTCATTTGGGGGGGGTTTGTACTGCCCTGCCATTTTAGCACCTCAAGAAATGACATAGGCAGTCATAAACTAAAAGCTGTGTAAATTCCAGAAAATGTACCCTAGTTTGTAGGCGCTATAACTTTTGCGCAAACCAATAAATATACGCTTATTGACATTTTTTTTTACCAAAGACATGTGGCCGAATACATTTTGGCCTAAATGTATGACTAAAATTTAGTTTATTGGATTTTTTTTATAACAAAAAGGAGAAAATATCATTTTTTTTCAAAATTTTCAGTCTTTTTCCGTTTATAGCGCAAAAAATAAAAACGGCAGAGGTGATCAAATACCATCAAAAGAAAGCTCTATTTGTGGGAAGAAAAGGACGCAAATTTTGTTTGGGTAGAGCATTGCATGACCGCGCAATTAGCAGTTAAAGCGACGCAGTGCCGAATTGTAAAAAGTGCTCTGGTCAGGAAGGGGGTAAATCCTTCCGGGGCTGAAGTGGTTAAAGGGTCAATTTTTTTTTAATTGAAAAAAAATATACATTATTGTAAAAAAATTGTATTGCTTGTAAGTCTAAATGTGAGACCTGAGGTCTTTTTGACCCCAGATCTTACATTAAAGAGGTCCTGTCATGCTTTTTTTATATTATATATATTAAGGGATGTTTACATTCCTTGTAATAGGAATAAAAGTGATCCATTTTTTTTTAAAGGGACAGTGTAAAAATAAAAAGTAAAATAAATAATAATAATAAAAAAAAAAAAAAAGTAAAGCGCCCCGTCCTTCTGCGCAGAAGTGAAAGCATATGTAAGTCGCGCCTGCATATGTAAAGGTGTTCAAACCACACGTGAGGTATCGCCACAATTGTTAGAGCAAGAACAATAATTCTAGCAAAAGACCTCCTCTAACTTAAAACTGGTAAACTGTAGAAATTTTTAAATGTCGCCTATGGAGATCTTTAAGGGCCAAAGTTTGTCGCCATTCCATGAGCGGGCGCAATTTTGAAGCATGACATGTTGAGTATCAATTTGCTCGGCGTATCATTATCTTTTATAATATAAAAAAAAAATTGGGCTAACTTTACTGTTTTCTTATTTTTTTTTATTAAAAAAAGTGTATTTTTTTCTAAAAAAAAATGGGTTTGTAAGACCGCTGCGCAAATATGGTGTGACAAAGTATTTCAACGACCGACATTTTATTCTCTAGGGTGTCTGAAAAAAAAAAAAAATATATATATATATATATATATATATATATATATATATACACACACACAATTATGTTTGGGGGTTCTAAGTCATTTTCTAGCAAAAAAAAAAAAAAGATTTAACTTGTAAACACAAAGTGTAAAAAATAGGCCTGGTCCTTAAGTGTTTAAGGTCATCACAGAGGACAAGGGAACATTCTTTATGTCTGGAGGAAAAGAGATTTCATCTCCAAATAGGGAGAGGCTTCTTCACAGTAAGAGCTGTGAAAATGTGGAATAGACTCCCTCAAGAGGTGGGTCTGGCCAACTCAGAGGATTATTTTAAGAAAGGCCTGGATTCTTTCCTAGATACACGTAATATAACTGGATATTAATATTTATAGGTAAAGTTTATCCAGGGAAAATCTGATTGCCTCTTGGGGGATTAGGAAGGATTTTTTCCCCTGCTGGAGCAAATTGAATCATGCTTTAATTGTTTGGTTTTTTTTGCCTTCCTCTGGATAAACCGTGGGTAAAGGATTGAATTGTGTTTTCCTTCTATTGGTTGAACGAGATGGACTTGTGTTTTTTTTTTTTCAACCAAACTATGTAACTATGTAAACAAGTAATAGCCAGTTAAACATCATCAAATCCATTTCCAGATAGCCTTCAGTAAGACCATGTATTTTACTGGAATCATATACAATATGGTAGATATATATACCTTTTCCTGGCTGTCCTCCAGAAAATATATTCTGGAACATCACAGCTTGTAACCGATCTATAGATAAGTCTTAAAGCATATTTCTGCTCAAGTGACTCTACAAGAACAGTCAGCAAGGGCTGAAGAAGAAAATGAGAGGCTCTATTAATAAAGTGCTAAAGGTAAAACTATTATTGCAGCAAACATCTATTTCAGTCTTCCTATGGCAACGGAAAGTAAACACATCCTATAAAAGGGAAGTACAAGCAGATATAGAAAAGTAAAAATTGATAGAATTTCAGATATAAATTTAAAACAGACCTCCACTTTACCCTAAACATTGACAGTCGCCATCCCATATTTTCCTAAGGTGCCTGTTCTATGCAGTTTTCACTGTTTTTGAAAATGCTGATGTGCAAAGTTAGTAGAGACATATCCCAACAGACTAAAGGCTGTAATCAAAGCAAAAGGTGGTCCAACAAATTACTAACATAAGGGGAGTGATCCTTTTTCCAACTCAGCAATTCTGTTTTTGATTTTTTTTTCTGACATGTTGGTGTTTTTTTATCTTTCATTTGGATGTTATAAGTTACACTAATACAGTTGGATAAAAAAAAAATAAATGTCTTTTTCATTTAGGGCTGCAAAGCAACAAAATTAGATTATTTTACAGGGGTGTGATTCTTTTCTATACCCACTGTTTTTCTTTTATTGGTGCATGTCTGTTCTTATTTGAGAGGTAATACACCAATAAAGTCCCTTAGTACTTTTCTGACTGCCTTTGATAGTATTTTCTTTTTTTTTGTAGATGCGTTTTTAACACTTTTTGCAATAACTACAGGTTTAATCCCCTACACAGACTGGAGATATTGTCCCCCCCCCCCCCAAAAAAAAAAAAAAAACCATGACAACACATATAAAATGAAAAAAGTGCACCACAAACCCATATATACGAAAAATGCATGCAAATCACAGATGGACAAGTGTAAAACTAGAATGAAAGTCAGGAGATTGGGGAAGGTATGTGTATCAGGTAAACACTGTCTGTGTAATCCTCATCCGGCTACTGAACCTAGTTACTGTACATCTTCTTAGGACCTGTGGTTGCCTTCTGTATCTTTCCATGGCTGTGTCCCCTTTTTTGAACTGAAGATGTCTCTAACACCTGGAGTGATGCAGATGCTGCCCATAGTTTCTACAAAATGCGCTTTACTGGGATTCGGGCCACCTGAGAAAGTAACACTCACACGATCCACTTATAGTAGAAAACACATTGTTCCAGGGTATTTCTCTGCCTTTATTATGCGCTCTTGTGAAGGGTTTATGGAACAGCAAAAGAGAAAACTGGGTGTAGTAAATGCCCGCTGTCAGTAGAATTAATGAATGCTCCTTTGTCAGTGATTTGTCAGAGGAATGGTGCTATGTTATTGGAATTTGGTGGAAGAAAAAGTAACCCAACATTGGTGTTCAGTTGTATTTTTAAAGACCTCCAAGCTTTAGAGCACAGTGGGATTGTGGTAGTCCCCCCATCCCAATGTGTTTGATGGGTTTTTGGAAGACAACCCCACTAGTACTGGTGTTCAGTACACTTACCTCCATATAGGCTCCAAGTCCTGCATTGCTCATGCTCCTTATGAGGACATCATGACCGGGACTATACAGGCAATATCAGACAGGATATCACTCTTCCAAATACACTGCTAGGTGCCGAATACATTGCTGGGTGCTAGACAATACTACGTTCCAACTCCCAACACCCCCTTCCACTTTATGGTTTTCTGCTCGAGTGTTATTTATAATTGAACAGTATACTCAAAAACTGCAAATGCCGATATCATATGCTTTAAATATTGGCCACACATCAAACTATGCAGTACTTCTCAGGAATCCAAACTAGAATTTTTTTTTAGACTTTCCATAAAACAGGCCAGATATTTGAACTCTCCTATAAGATTTAAAAAAAAAAAAAAAAGTATATATTTTTCATTCTACTTGTTAGTTGCTTCACTTATGGTGGACAGTTTTCTGCAGGGTATTTATATCTATATAGTTGCTTTCACGTTGCTGTGAAGCGGTTCACTAGTCTGTAACAAAAAAAAATTAAAAGTCAGCAGCTACAAATCCTGTAGCTGCTGACTTTTAATAATACGACACCTACCTGTACATGGATCCAGGGTCGTCCTCACCTTCACTAGCCTTCGGGTTCCCGGCTCTGGCATCTTAAGTGAGGGCACCGGGCTGTGACATCTTGAGGCTTAATAGCAAGCTTCCCACTGCACATTGGCAAGCTGCACTGCACTTTGTGAATCGTCCCGCAGTCTTCTAGGACCTGTGATGTGTCCCAGAAGACTGCGAGAAGCGAGGAGGAGAACTTTCACTAGGATTGCCTAGGTGATTCTGTCAAAACTAGGTACCCGCTCCCCCCAGCAAAAATGATACAGTATCACTGTTTTGCTGCCAATGCACTTAACAAAATAATCATTCAATATATCAATTTAAGAATCATATCTGTTTCTTTTCTCTGACTGTACTAGGTGGGTTATTCGATTAAATCTTTAATTGGGTGATTATGTATCATTGAGTGTATGGTCTGACTTCAGATACTTGTATTCATGTCACTGAAGCAAGTGCAGCAACAGTAATAGTAGTTGCTTAGTAA
The DNA here is from genome assembly GCF_042186555.1 of Aquarana catesbeiana. NCBI lineage: Eukaryota > Metazoa > Chordata > Amphibia > Anura > Ranidae > Aquarana > Aquarana catesbeiana. The sequence goes on from NC_133325.1 coordinate 707,321,449, forward strand.
GCTGACGCCATCTGTTGGTAAAACAAGGATTTATCTTTGCTGTGTTCTAATACATGAATAATAGTCTCAATATAAAGCACCCTGATGTGGTCACAGAGCATGTATGTACTTCTAACAAATGCTAGTAGCCCAAGCAAATCAATGCTGGAAATACAGATGGAATATTTGACTTGGTATGGCGTAATTTTTACACATTTATGAAACAAATATTGCTTAAAATAGCAACTCCAGCCAAAATTGTATTTTTTAGCTTGGGAGAGCATGAGTAAGAGTTCAAACCTTTGTTAGTTTTTATATTGCTGTCTGTGTCCCTATTGGGCAGATATTCCTTCACTTCCTATCCCCACAGACATAGAAGGAAGTGGAAATGGAACATAAATAAAGAGAATCCCACCCCTGACAGTTGTCACTAGGATGTGTGCCCTAATTGGAACATATTATATCTACTCCTACTGTCATGATACCCAGAACATATTGGACTCCCCCTACCATTTTCTCATGGGCTTGTTCAAAGGGGGGTTTGATCTGCACAGACAGCATTGAAAACCTGGCAGAGGTTCCAACTGTTCTCTATTCTATGCAATGTGAGATAAACAAAATATTTGATTGTGGGGGTACACCACCACCTTACCCCTGATTTGTACTCCCTCACAGTTAGCTCCTTGCTTCCCCGAAGTCAGCAAGAATACTCTATTATAGATGAGCATATTAACTGCTCCCATGTGATGGTGTCTAGGCTTGGCAGCCAATTGGTAGTCCTGAGCATTGTAACATGGGCTAGGGAATGTCACTGCTCCCAAACGTCACAATTTCAGTACCAGCTATGGAAGACCAAAGAGCTGAGAGCAAGCAAAGGAAAGGTGAGTACATGGGAGCTGAAGGATGCCTCTTTGTAGAGACACTGTCATTTGCCCTACACAAGCAAGGTGACATTGGGGTGGGTTTACTAAATGCTAATAGACTGTGCCCTTTGCATAATGCAGTTGCCCTCTAAAAGTGCAGTTGCTCCAGAGCTTAGTAACTGAGGTAAAGCTTCACTTTGTAAAGAATACCCAATCACGTGCAAGGATAATAAAATAAACAGCATTTTTGCTTGTACATGATTGGATGATGAAAGTCAGCAGAGCTTCTGGTCATTTACTAAGCTCTGGAGCAAATGCTCTTGTAGAGAGCAACTGCACTTTGCAAAGTGCACAGTCTATATGCCTTTAATAAATCTCTTCAAAAGAAAATTAGCATATTCGTATTGCACTTCAAACAGGTATTTGACTGTCTTTATAGAGTGCTATGGCAACTAATGGACAGCACCATTAACAATACTCATATAATATGTTGCAAGCTCATGGGTGCCTAGGGCCCCCAAGGTCATTATTTCAGCCTTGCTTTAAAGTCCTCACCTTATATATATATTTACCATCTCTACAGAGTTTAGCAAAAATGGCAAATTGGAAATGGCATATATGCCAGCTGTCCTGGATTTTCTAGGACACTTCTGCACCTAGGTATTCTGCCCGGATGATGCTTTGTTCTGTGCTCAAAGCATCACCCTTATTTGAGTTACTAAGCATGCACAGTAACGCAAAAAAAGAGTAATAGCTGATGGAATTGCTTCCTCAAGTGTCAGTTTCTTGCATAATTGAGGGCTGGAAAGTCCCTGAAGTGGGCATGATCTGGGCAGGACTGCTCAGAAAGTGGGTATGATCGGAACAAGTCACCCAGAAGACTGGTGTGATCTGGGTGGGTGGGTGTGGTAAGGGTAGGCCATGAGCTAGGGTGGCAACTGAGGATCCATAAAAACATACTAACACCCGGGGGCAAAAAAAAAAAATTTGTGCTACACTAAATGAATTAAAAATACTGCACCAGCATATCTGCAGGATGACAACAAAAAATTAGTCTTATCTTTAACCAATCAGGATGACATCACCTGTGCTGTATGTGTTAATTAATAAAACTATATCCTCATAGCGGTTCTGCATGTAAGCTAATGGTCTGAATTCAAAATAAAGTAAATTAAAAAAAATGTGATTTAAAATAATAAAAACAATTAAAAATAAAAATGAACTACTCATATTTTTAAATGTGCAGACAACAGAAAGCTGCTATGAAAAATCTGCACCATAGGATATGCATTAGGTATACAAACACATGATTGTTTCTAACACTGCAGACTGTTTTCCTTAGAATAAATCACACAAAGACATAGGAAAACATAAGAATCGTTAACATCTCTTAAAACCAGAAAGAAAATTGCATGTGTGATGCAGAGTGGACGATGGGGTTTCGTGAAGCAGCTGTTATGCGACTAAAATAAGATGTTATGACTTCAAATAAATAAAACAAGCTGGATTTTAATGTGAGCACTGATGTTTGCAAATATACTGTTGTCTTCAAATTAAAGCTGAATAGTCAAAAATTCTTAAAGTAAACTGACAATGAGAGAAATGTGTAGACTGCAATGCTAAACTCTCTTTTGGTAAATGATAGTTGTCTGACTGTTATGATTATGGAAGCTTCGTCTTCCAAAAATTTGAAGTCACAGATCCAGAACAAGTATAGAGTCTTCTCAGCCTGTTGGTTGCTGCATTCTTGTGCTAAAGTCAGACACAACCAAGCAAATAATTTTGTGCATAGATTCAAATCCCTGAGATTATAGGAGGGTCATAGTGATTCAGTCCTGGGTTGTGATCCTCGATAATCAACCCCTGAGGTAGCCACCACATCAATACGCACAGGGGTCACAAGATACGATAAACACAAGAAAAGACAAGGGCATGTCTAAGATTATTGCAGTAGAGCATACTTTGGACATCCAGAGTGGATAATGCTCTACTTTAGAGGGATGGAGAAAATATGCATATGTAATCATGGTTTTAGGCTTATGAGATAAATTCTCTGAAGTTGAAGGGTGTGGAGAAATCCACTTTTATACAAATTTGCTATCTAAAAGTCATGTGGGAATGTTTTACT
>NC_133325.1:707624918-707752301 GCF_042186555.1 Aquarana catesbeiana
ACTGTCCATATATACAGTCCTCCCCCCCATTCACCATCCATATATATAGTCCTCCCCCCAATACACCATCCATATATACAGTCCCCCCCCCCCCATACACCCTCCACATATACTGTTCTCACCGGGTGACACCGTCTTCTGCCCTACTGACACCTTACACTGCCCTACTGACACCTTCCACTGCTTTACTGACACCGTCCACTGCTCTACTGACACCATCCACTGCTCTACTGACACTGTCCACTGCTCTACTGACACCGTCCACTGCTCTACTGACACCGTCCACTGCTCTACTGACACCGTCCACTGCTTTACTGAGACCATCCACTGCCCTACTGACACCGTCCTCTGCCCTACTGACACCATCTACTGCTCTACTGACACCATCCACTGCTCTACTGACATCGTCCTCTGCCCTACAGACACCGTCCACTGCCCTACTGACACCGTCCTCTGCCCTACTGACACCGTCCACTGCTCTACTGACACCGTCCACTGCTCTACTGACACCATCCACTGCTCTACTGACACTGTCCTCTGCCCTACTGACACCGTCCTCTGCTCTACTGACACCGTCCACTGCTCTACTGACACCGTCCACTGCCCCACTGACACCGTCCACTGCCCCACTGACACCGTCCACTGCCCTACTGACACCGTCCTCTGCCCTACTGACAACGTCCACTGCTCTACTGACACCGTCTCTGCCCTACTGACACCGTCCACTGCTCTACTGACACCGTCCACTGCTCTACTGACACCGTCCTCTGCCCTACTGACACCGTCCTCTGCCCTACTGACACCATCCACTGCTCTACTGACACCATCCTCTGCCCTAGTGACACCGTCCTCTGCTCTACTGACAATGTCCACTGCCCTACTGACACCGTCTCTGCCCTACTGACACCGTCCACTGCTCTACTGACACCATCCACTGCTCTACTGACACCGTCCACTGCTCTACTGACACCATCCACTGCTCTACTGACACTGTCCTCTGCCCTACTGACACCGTCCTCTGCTCTACTGACACCGTCCACTGCTCTACTGACACCGTCCACTGCCCCACTGACACCGTCCACTGCCCTACTGACACCGTCCTCTGCCCTACTGACAATGTCCACTGCCCTACTGACACCATCTCTGCCCTACTGACACCGTCCACTGCTCTACTGACACCGTCCACTGCTCTACTGACACCGTCCTCTGCTCTACTGACACCGTCCACTGCTCTACTGACACCGTCCTCTGCTCCACTGACAGCGTCCACTGCTCTACTGACACTGTCCACTGCCCTACTGACACCGTCCTCTGCTCTACTGACAATGTCCACTGCCCTACTGACACCGTCTCTGCCCTACTGACACCATCCACTGCTCTACTGACACCGTCCTCTGCTCTACTGACACCGTCCACTGCTCTACTGACACCGTCCACTGCTCTACTGACACCATCCACTGCTCTACTGACACCATCCTCTGCCCTACTGACACCGTCCTCTGCTCTACTGACACCGTCCACTGCTCTACTGACACCGTCCTCTGCTCCACTGACACCGTCCACTGCTCTACTGACACCATCCACTGCCCTACTGACACCGTCCTCTGCCCTACTGACAACGTCCACTGCCCTACTGACACTGTCTCTGCCCTACTGACACCGTCCACTGCTCTACTGACACCATCCACTGCTCTACTGACACCATCCACTGCTCTACTGACACCGTCCTCTGCCCTACTGACACCGTCCTCTGCTCTACTGACACCATCCACTGCTCTACTGACATCGTCCTCTGCCCTACTGACACCGTCCTCTGCTCTACTGACACCTTCCACTGCTCTACTGAAACTTCCACTGCTCTACTGACACCGTCCACTGCTCTACTGACACTGTCCACTGCTCTACTGACACCGTCCTCTGCCCTACTGACACCGTCCACTGCCCTACTGACACTGTCCTCTGCTCTACTGACACCGTCTCTGCCCTACTGACACCGTCCACTGCTCTACTGACACCGTCCACTGCTCTACTGACACCATCCACTGCTCTACTGACACCGTCCTCTGCCCTACTGACACCGTCCTCTGCTCTACTGACACCGTCCACTGCTCTACTGACACCGTCCACTGCTTTACTGACACCATCCACTACCCTACTGACACCGTCCACTGCTCTACTGACACCATCCACTGCTCTACTGACATCGTCCTCTGCCCTACTGACACCGTCCTCTGCTCTACTGACACCTTCCACTGCTCTACTGAAACTTCCACTGCTCTACTGACACCGTCCACTGCTCTACTGACACTGTCCACTGCTCTACTGACACCGTCCTCTGCCCTACTGACACCGTCCACTGCCCTACTGACACTGTCCTCTGCTCTACTGACACCGTCCACTGCCCTTCTGACACCATCCACTGCCCTACTGACACCAGCCACTGCCCTACTGACACCTTCCACTGCCCCACTGACACCGTCCACTGCCCTACTGACACCATCCACTGCTCTACTGACACCATCCACCGCTCTACTGACAACATCCACTGCCCTACTGACACCGTCCACTGTTCTACTGATGCCATCCTCTGATCTTCTGACACCATCCACTGCTCTACTGACACCATCCACTGTTCACCGTAGCACACCTCATTAGTACTCTCTTTGGGTAACCCAAGGTATTTTACAATCCTATAGCGTGTACTACAAAAAAATTGTTGTGCGCCGCTAAAGTGTTCGGGTTTGGCTTGAGGAAAAGGTAGCAACCCTATCCAGGACAGGGAACTTTACAAGTGGCCAATCAGAGCTTATCAGCTGTGTGTGAGAAGGAGGGGGCTGGCTGTTTAGTGGAGTAAATTACTTTCTGTTTCCTGTAAAGTTGCCTCAGTATGAACAGTGATCAGACTTGGAGGCAACTTCCATTGAAATCAATGGGTACAAGTCGCCTAGAAGTCGGATTGAAGTAGTACAGGAACCTTTTCTGAAGTCGGAGCGACTGCAGTAGTGTGCATTAAGATGGATCCATTCACTTACATTGATTTTTTCATGTAGCGCGACTAGGGGCGGCTAGGGGCGACTTGGGGCGACTTGAAGTCGGATCCAAAGTTGCCCCTGTGTGAATGGGCTCTTAGAATCAATAACGCAAAACAAAATGGCAACGATCATGCATACACTGTAGAATAATGCAAAACAGGTTATGAAAGCCACAAACACATGAATGATGTAACACATGTGCATCAGCAAGGTGAGTTCACAATCCTTATCGCTCTTATGCAAGTAACAAGCACTGCCACGCGTTGCGGTGACACACGCGTTGAGCAATGAAATGGTGTGAACTGAGCCAAAATCTTTCTACTATATCCGTCAAGCTACTAAAAATTGTTGGATTGACCAATCAGGCTGGACTCACCTCTTTGCATTTTTGCTTGATGTGCTTTCTGTTAACAGCAAACTGCATCCCAATGCATGTGTTAAGATGCATATTAATGTCAATGTGTCATATGCCATGTAGATTCATCATGACGCGCGTCAACGCACATTGACATGTGTTATGATATGTGGTGACACCCAATACAATGTGCATTACAATACGATGGCGGGCTCATTGATGAGCTTACATTGATTTCAATGAAAAACCCATCAGGAGGAAAAAACACACAGACTTCCATCCAGCCTAAGGCTCCGTGCACACTACAAGCTAAAAAAAATGCCAGAAAAACGCTGGATGAAAAACGTTCAACATAGCATTTTTGTGCCAGCCTTTAGCAGCAGTGAGGAGATTTCAGATTTTTTTCAGCTTACAAATCGCTCCCAAAAACGCAAAAAAAGAGCCACTTGCGTCACTTCATGTTTTGTATTCTTCGGTCTGTAGAACGCAGGGCGTCCCGGACAGGCAGATTTTTAAAGCTCCATTACATGTTTATTGCTGTAAGCATAGCTCCCAACTGTCCCTGATTTCGAGGGACTGTCCCTGATTTGGAGCAATGTCCCTCTGTCCTTCTTTCCTCCTCATTTGTCCATCATTTTGGTCTGATCTATATAGTTGTATATAAAATGCACTTTTTATCTTTCAAAAAGTATTTCCCAGTGCTAAACCTTTCATCTAAATTCTAAATTGCTGCATATGTAAATGTTAAAAGCCAATATAAAGGAATAGGAGTGGTAAAGAATAAGTCCTTGTGGACTTAACCTTTTTTTGGGTTAATTCTCCTTTAAGGGGTTGTGCCAGGGGGCGTGTCCTATGCCTACATACATTTGCAAGTAGGTGTCCCTCATTCCCATCTCAAAATGTTGGGAGGCATGCTGTAAGTGCAGTTTTCACTGTTTATATCTAATACATTTATGGTTTAACACTATGGAGGCTTGCCCTTGTCCATTCACTTTAAATAGTCCCATTGTGTGAGGAAAGAGCAAGAAGTTATAAAGGGAACCTGGAGAAGCCGGCAACTTCTCCTCGAGGCTGGCTGCTGTGTTCAAAGACTCCCATGTGACCGGGAGCAGCTCTGGGTAATCCCCACTCCTGCCCTCTCCTCCCTCCCACAGTGCAAATCCAATCCAATCAGAGGGCAGAGGAGAGAGAGCCAATGGAAGCATCAGAAAGAACTTGCTGGGCAGAAGCTGTAGATAATGCCTGCTGTATTTTCATATAGATACATTACACCTCCAACATACAAGTACGTAACTGTTACATAAAAAGGCTTGATATGCAGAGTTTGTCACACAAAGTTCTTGTTTTGTATGACGAACTCTGCATCTCGAGCCTTTTTACGTAAACATTTTTTTTTTAATTAATTTTTTATTCTAATGCAGGGAATGCATTAAGATAAAAAAAAAAAAAAAAAAAACTAGACAAGTATACATACCTCCCAACTTTTTGAGATGGCAATGAGGGATACCTATCAGCAAAAGTATGCAGGCATAGGACACACCTCTTGTCATGCCCCCTTAAAGGAGGATTGTACAAAAAAAAGATTGGTTCAACCCACAAGTGCTTTATTTACCTCTACTATTTCTTTATATTGGCTTTTAGAATTTACAAATGCAGCAATTTAGAAATCAGATGTAATGCTTAGCGCTGGAAAACACTTTTTGATAGATAAAAAACGGAAAATTGTATCATACTTACCGTAATTTTCCTTTCCTGGTGCCTATCCATGGCAGCATACTAGTGATAGAGCTCCGCCTCGACTCCTCCCTCGGGACCAGTGAATAGCATAAATTAAAGGCATAGTCCCTCCCCCAACATTCTCCGTCAAATAGAATACAGAGGGTGGGAGCGTATGCTGCCATGGATAGGCACCAGGAAAGGAAAATTACGGTAAGTATGATACAATTTTCCGTTTTCCTGGTGCCTCCATGGCAGCATACTAGTGATAAATAACTAGCTGATACGGATGGGATAATGCTTAATAATAAATGTTTAATTAGAATGGGACATTGCAGCCTGAACTGCTCTCCTCCCAAACTCAACCGTTGTGAGAGCTCCTGGATCAATATAGTAGTGTCTGAGGAAAGTATTGCGAGACGACCAGGTGGCGGCCCTGCACACCGTCTCTAATGAAACATTAGCCCTCGCTGCCCAGGAGGTTGAGACTGCCCTTGTAGAATGAGCATTCACTCGGGATGGAGATTCCATATTCTTCATCCTGTAGGCCTTCTGGATTAATTTTACCACCCAAGAAGCCAGAGTTCCGATGGAAGCTTCCTTGCCCCTGTATTTACCGAATGGAACAATAAAAAGTCTTTCCGAGTTCCTGAAGGACCTAGTGGCCTCTAGGTAGGCTCTGAGCACTCTGGATATGTCCAGCTCATGACATGATTCCGAATCTGCTTCCGCAAATACTGGTAGTGCCCAAGGCTCCAAAAGGTGGCTTGGAGTAGCGACCTTAGGTGTAAACCCCCGAAGGGGACGAAGCTCCACTCTATCATGGAAGAAAGAGATGTGGTCCTCACCTATCCCTAAAGAGTGGAGCTCTGAGATCCTTCTACCAGATGTGATGGCTAGCAGGAAAACCGTCTTTAGTGTTATGTTCCATATTGCCAGTTGTTCCACTGGGGCAAATGGATGGTCAGAGAGGACTTCAAGGACCAGGGATAAATCCCATTTGGGAAAAGACCATCTGACAGGTGGGCGAATCTTTAACACCCCTCTGAGGAAAGTGACTACTAAGGGCTCTTCTGCCCATCTTTTATTTGTTGCGGCAGAAATTGCTGCTACTTGCACTTTGAGGGAACTTAGGCCAAGACCCAGATCAAGTCCTGTCTGGAGGAAACCGAGAACATCTGATGTAGAAGGAAAGATTGGATCAAACTCATTTGAGGTAGCAAATGACAAGAACTTGTCCCATATTTTTGAATATATAGCATTGGTTGCTGGCTTCCTAGCTCCTAGGAGGGTTGTTATGACCCCTGGGGAACATCCTAGGGACTCGAACCTTCGCCTCTCAACCTCCAGATTCGAAGATTCAGCTTCTGAGGGTCTTGATGAACTAAACTGCCCTGCGTCAGAAGTTGAGGGAACGGAGGGATCCTGATTGGAGAGCTCACACTGAGGCGCATAGCTAGAGGAAACCAGGGTCTCTTCGGCCAATATGGAAGTTCTGCCAGTACCTGGACTGTCTCTCTGAGAAGCCTCAGGAGGAACTTGAATATTAATGGCCGGGGGGGAAGGCATATGCGGTGGTGAACCTCCAGGGGCATGACAGGGCATCTACTTCCTCGGCTTGCGTATACGGCAGGCGAGAGACGAATCTGGTCAGTTTGGAATTCTCCGGATTGGCAAATAGGTCTACCTGAGGAGGATCCCAGAGGTTGGCAATCTGACGGAAGACCTGGGGATGAAGAGCCCACTCGTTGTTGTCCAAGAATTTCCTCGACAGCGTGTCTGCTTCCGTGTTCAACCTTCCCGGGAGATACATCGCCCTGAGGTCTAGGATGTTCTTCTCTGCCCAGAGCATAATCGGCTCTACTTCCCTGAGGAGTGATGTGCTGCGAGTGCCCCCCTGCCTCTGCAGGTACGCGACAGCTGCCCTGTTGTCCAGGCGTAAAAGTACTCTCTGGCCTCTGATCTGAGATGCCAATGAAGTCAGTGCCAAGAACGCTGCTCTCATCTCCAGTATGTTGGATACTACTCCCTGGGTGGAACAGGACCATCTCCCCTGTATCCTGGTTTCCCCGCAATGGGCTCCCCAGCCTTGTCCACGTAACTGTGATCCAGGAGAGGGAACCCAGATGACGAGGTTTGGAGAGGTTTTCCGGAAGAGTCCACCAATGAAGGCTCCTGTGCATTGCTCCCATCAGCAGAATTGTCTGAGAGAGTCGCTGTTTCTTCCACTGCGCCAAGAAACCCATCTGAAAATATCTCAAATGCCAATGGGCCCAAGGAATCATTGGTATACAGGCAGACATTGTGCCAATGAGGCTCAGGCATTGCGATGCCATTAGGTACCGGCTCGCGATGGTTTTGATCATCTTCTGGATAATAATCCTCATCTTCAGGGATGGTAATGATACTGTCCCCTCCTGGGTGTCGAACATTGCACCTAGATAGATCATCCGCTGTGTAGGCGCAAGCTGACTCTTCTCTGAGTTTATCAACCATCCTAGTTCTCTCAGGGACTGGAGAAGAATGTCTCGGTGATACACCAACTGACCCGGACTGCTTGCTAGGAGGAGGATGTCGTCCAAATAGTGGTATATCCTCAAACCCCTCTCCCTCAGGGGAACCAGAGCGGATATTAGAATCTTGGTGAATACCCTGGGGGAGGTGCACAGACCGAAGGGCAGGGCTTGAAACTGCAGGTGGATCCATCCTACTGCAAATCTGAGAAACTTCTGAAAGGCAGGTAGAATTGGCACGTGTAAGTACGCATCCTGCAGGTCGACTGAGATCATCCAATCTGTTGGTTGTACTGCCTGAATAATTGTTTGTAGAGACTACATCTTGAAGCTTTCTGGGTGTATGTGCCTGTTGAGCCTTTTTAGATCTATCACAGGCCTCCATCCACCCGTTCTCTTTGGGACCAGAAATAGAGTGGAATAGAAGCCTGCGAAGCGCTCTGCCAAGGGAACCAGCACAGCTGCTCCCTGAAGCTGGAGTGACGATACAAAGTGTCTTAGGGCTTGAGCCTTCAGCGGAGAGGATGGAATTTCTGTTCTCTTGAAAGAATTTTGAGGTGGAGGATGAGAGAAACTCCAAAAGTGCCCCCATTGGATTGTTGACAGGACCCAGGGATCCTGGCATTTGCTGGCCCAGACTGGAAAAAATAATTTTAGCCTGGCTCCCACCGGGAGTGTCTGGGCTAATCTGGCGTCAAAAGGATTGCTTCTGCTCATGTGGAGTCAGAGGGGCCTTGGACTTTCTGCCCAAAAAGGATGCCTGAGTGCCCCTCCAGGGTCTTCTGCCGTCTCTGAACTGCCTTGATTGTCTAAAATCCCTAGGGTTTGACTGGCGGAACCTGGAAGAACGCCCTCTGGATCTTTGCATCCTTCTGTCTTGGGGAAGCATACCTGACTTTCCTCCTGACAACCTAGATATGGCTTTATCCATCTTGTCTCCAAATAATGCCTTCCCGTCAAACGGGATTTTGCACCAATTTTGCTTGGAAGCCAAATCCGCCGCCCAGGGTTTCAACCACAAGGCCCTTTTCGCCATTACTGAGTGCAGCATAGATCTTGCTGAACACCTAATCGTGTCTATAGCTGCTACTCCGACGAAGTCTGCTGACAACCTAATTTCCTCCAAGGCTTTAATTATGTCCTCCTTGGGGACGTCCTGGCACAGAGCCGTTTCAGTGTTATCTGTCCAAGCTCTAATGGCATTAGACACGGAGGTGAGGGCGATCGCTGGCTTACATGCTGCTCCTGTGGCTAAATAGCGCCTCTTGAGGTCCAGGTCGATTCGTCTGTCAAGAGGATCCTTGAAAGAAGCGGAATCTTCCATAGGCAGGGTGATATTTTTTGCGAGTCGCACCACTGATGCGTCTACCACAGGCATGGAGTTTAATGACTGTGTTCCCGACTCTGGTAAGGGATACAGTTTATTGAAACGGCCCAATGACAGCTTTTTATCAGTCTTTTGACCACTCATTTTGAATGATTTCACTAATTTCTCCCATCAAAGGGAAGAAAGCCTGTTTCCTTTTAAGGAATGGGAAGTAGCTTTTTGCTTCCTGGGAAGGTTCTTCAGTATCCTCCCAGGCTATTGCAGCCCTGACTGCCTGGATAAATGGCTTTACCAATGGCTGGCTGAAGCCAGAAGGATCTGACTCATCGGATGAATCCCCCGAGAGGTCTTCAGGTGGGGAATCTCTGGCCAGTCGGCCTGATGGAGGTAGAGGAGTACTGGCTGCGGAAGGACCGGGAAGATTAAGTTCAACATCCTGAGCCTGGGGCGTCTGCGGGACTGGCTGGGTGGGAACCAAGGCCGCAAGCTCAGAGAAGGAGTCCTTCATAGCTCTTTTGAGCAGGTCCACCACCTGTTGATTTTCTAACTCGCGGCTGGACGCATAATCTGTGAAACAGTCCTTGCAGACTACTTTGTTCGGCAGCGGACTAGCCCCACAGGTCCAACACTTCTTCTTCTTATAGGATCTAGGAGAGGGGGACCGTTCCCGTCTTCTGGTTCTTGATCTATGTCGAGAAGAATGGGACTCACGTCTTGATGAGCGTGACCGGTGGTGTGAAGAACGAGATCTGGGACTTGGGCTGTCGTCATCGCGGTGCCTTGAGGATTTTTCGGTCCTCTTGGAGTGGGCAGGGCTATGATTTTAAGAAAAAAATCATGTCAGGCCAGCGAGCGCACTTTTTTTTTTTTTTTTTAATACTCACATATAGGTGGTCCCATACCTAACGGAAGTGTGAGGATCTTTGTTGCGAGATGAAAGGCTCATTGCGGAGTTGGGCATAAGGATCAGCTGCGGAAAAAAATAGCAGGAAAGGTAAGGAAAGAAAAAGAAGTTTTTTTTTTTTTTAAATGCTTACCACAGAGCAGCTTTAGAGAGACCTAGCAGGGCACAGCCGAGGAAACTCTGACCGCCAGCCCCCAAAGCAGATCTTAAATAGCTTAAGGGTGGGTGGGGTAGTCCCATGAACCCCCAGTCTCTCTGTCTTTTTTTTTTTTTTTAAGCTTTTTAGAAGAAAAGGGCCCACGCAGTAGAGCCGAAGCCGGGAAGCCGAGAAAAACACTCGCCAAGCGACGGCTGTTTAGCTCCCCGGATCGCGCATGCGCAGTACGGCGAAGGGGACGCCGAGCCACGCTGTCTCGACCTACAAGGAAAGGAAAACAGAACACAACACGGCCCCCACAGCAACAGGGCAACGGATGTCGCTCCTAAAGCAGCAGCCTGAAAACATTACAGGTACTAAACAAAAGGAATATCTTACAGCCTCTTATCTTTATATTTTCTTTCAAAGGGAAGAAAGGGAATGATACAGAAAGGAAAGAGGGGGGGGAAAGACATATGCAACTTTCTTTCTTTCTTTCTTTTTTAAAATGAGAAATGGAAAAAAATGAAAAATCACAAGCCTGGAAGAATGGGAGCTGATCCTTTTGCGACTCCTTTGCCTTCACCATAGGATATGGTGGCAGACTGCGTTCCTGTGAGGAAACTCTGCAAGAAGACCCCAACAGATCCACAGAGGGGTTCCCAGTCTTATCAGCGCTGTGAGTGGCCCAAGAACAGGGACTGCGCACGGGAAAGGCTAAACTCGGCGGACGCTGCCGAAGGCAGAGGTATGGACATACTGCTACTCTTCACCAGCACAAGAGGTATGAGGAAAAAAAGGAGAATGTTGGGGGAGGGACTGTGCCTTTAATTTATGCTATTCACTGGTCCTGAGGGAGGAGTCGAGGCGAAGCTCTATCACTAGTATGCTGCCATGGAGGCACCAGGAAAGTGCATTTTATATACATCTGTATAGGTCCGACCAAAATGAAGGACAAATGAGGAGGAATGAGGGACAGAGGGACATTGCTCCAAATCAGGGACAGTCCCTCGAAATCAGGGACAGTTGGGAGTAGGGATGAGCTTCGAGTCGAACTCATGTTCGACACGAACATCAGCTGTTCGCCAGTTCTCCAAACAGCGAACAACTTGGGGTGTTCGCGGCAAATTCGAAAGCCGCGGAACACCCTTTAAATGTCTATGGGAGAAATCAAAAGTGCTAATTTTAAAGGCTTATATGCATGGTATTGTCATAAAAAGTTTTGGGGACCTGGGTCCTGCCCCAGGGGACATGTATCAATGCAAAAAGAAGTTTTAAAAACGGCCCTTTTTTCGGGAGCAGTGATTTTAATAATGCTTAAAGTGAAACAATAAAAGTGTAATATTCCTTTAAATTTCGTACCTGGGGGTGTCTATAGTATGCCTGTAAAGGGGCACATGTTTCCTGTGTTTAGAACAGTCTGACAGCAAAATGACATTTCAAAGGAAAAAAAGTCATTTAAAACTACTTGCGGCTATAATGAATTGTCGGTCCGACAATACACATAAAAGTTCATTGATAAAAACGGCATGGGATTTCCCCACAGGGGAACCCCGAACCAAATTTTTTTTAAAAATGGCGTGGGGTCCCCCTAAATTTCATACCAGGCCCTTCAGGTCTCTTATGTATATTACGGGAACCCCGCGCCAAAATTAAAAAAAAAATGGCGTGGGGTCCCCCCAAAAATCTATACCAGACCCTTATCTGAGCATGCAACCTGGCAGGCCGCAGAAAAGAGGGGGGTGAGAGAGCGCCCCCCTCCTGAACCGTACCAGGCCACATGCCCTCAACATTGGGAGGGTGCTTTGAGGTAGCCCCCCAAAGCACCTTGTCCCCATGTTGATGGGGAGAAGGGCCTCATCCTCACAACCCTTGGGCGGTGGTTGTGGGGGTGTGCAGGCGGGGGGCTTATCGGAATCTGGAAGCCCCCTTTAACAAGGGGACCCCCAGATCCCACCGCCCCGTGTGAATTGGTAATACCATTTCACAAAAAAAGTGTCAAAAAGGTTAAAAAACGGTTTTTGACAAGTCCTTTATTAATTACTTCTTCTTTCGGCTTCTTCTTCCATCTTCTTTCTTCTGGTGTTCTTCTTCCTCCGCTCTTCTTCTTCATCTTCTTCTTCTCCATCTTCTACCTCCTCTGCTCTTCTCGTCCCGCATCTTCCTCCAGGCTGACCCCGCCCCCCTCTGACGACACGGGGAAAGCCACAGGGAAGTCCCGTGAATTCCCCGTGCGTCGGAGGAGGAGGGCGGGGTCACTGGGTGGCTCCGCCCTCCGTTATATAAGAAATGTCAGAAGAAGCGAAGCGTCACACGGCTAAAGACTCCCACTGAGGCGGATCATGCGGACGGAGTGAAGAAGAAGCCTTTGTGGGTTGTGGGGATGAGGCCCTTCTCCTCATCAACATGGGGACAAGGTGCTTTCTCTCGTCCCCCCCTCTTTTCCTGCGGCCTGCCAGGTTGCGTGCTCGGATAAGGGTCTGGTATGGATTTTTGGGGGGGACCCCACGCCATTTTTTTTTTAAATTTTGGCGCGGGGTTCCCCTTAAAATCCATACCAGACCTAAAGGGAATAGTAGTGGTAAAAAAAGCCCTTGTGTGATTTGATTAACCTTTTCTTGGGGGTTAATTCTCCTTTAAGGGGGTGTGGCAGGAGGCGAGTCCTATGCCTACATATGTTTGCTAGTAGGTGTCCCTCATTCCCATCTCAAGCTCAAAATGTTGGAAGGTATGCTGAAATGATGTGAGTAACGTTAAAACCACTTGATCTTACCGGATCTAATGAATATCTATTAGCCTGAATGATTTTTGGCCAGAAAATTGCATGTGGGGGGGCTAACCCATCCATATGTACCACCTAATATCTCTATTTTGATGTGGAATATCTCTGAAATGATGTGAGCTCTAACGTTAAAACCACTTGATCTTACCGGATCTAACGAATATCGGTTAGCCTGAATGATTTTTGGCCAGAAAATTTGATAAGGGGGGCCATCCCCCCCCCCCCCCCCATTAATCACTTAATAAGTCTTTAATTATGTGAGATCTAATGTTAAAACCACTATATATATATAACAAGTAGCTTTCAAAATAGCTAACTGTTTGGTCAATTTTTTGATAAGGGGGGTGATGACAGATTAGCCCCCCCCAGCAAATAACTATTAATATTGCTTCTTCTGTGTGAGATCTAACGCAAACAACGGTTGATCTAACCTGATCTAACAAAGATCTAACAAACTGCATAAGATTTTTTCAAAAATTTTGATATGGGGGGCCCTGAGTGAGAGGTTAAGCCTCAACTGAGCAAGAAGGATTAGAAAGGGATGCAACGGGCTAAGTCACTTCAGGGCTCTCAGACAAGGGGGCTAGGCTTAGTCCTTGAAATTTTAGCTCAACCCAGGTCTTTATTTATAGTGCGTCAGTGGACGCACTGTAAACCTCCAGTACTGGTGTCAGTGGACGCACTGTAAACCTCCAGTATTGGTGTCAGTGGACGCACTATTAACCTTCAGTATTGGTGTAGCGATATCGACTGTTACCAGAAAGCTTCGTACATTTCAGTGTTCTAAACATTGTTTGTCCCCGTGATTATTCGTGCAGCCAATGACCTCAAACCTGTGTGCCAATGGAGTGAGCTATGGGGCGTATAGTTCTCTTTAAATCTTCTGGTATGCATTCATGTACCCTAATGCCATGTACACACGACCGAACTTTGACGGACTGAACTGCGGAGGACTTTTCGGCGGAGTTCCAACGGAGTTCTAACGAAACGGACTTGCCCACACACAATCACACCAACTCCCACTGATTCGAACGTGATGACATACGACCGGACTAGAATAAGGAAGTTCATAGCCAGTAGCCAATAGCTGCCCTAGCGTCGGTTTTCGTCCATCGGACTAGCATACAGACGACCGGATTTTTCGTCTGGACTCGAGTCCGTCGGAAAGATTTGAAACATGTTTTATTTCTAAAGTCCGTCTGATTTTTTGTCAGCAAAGGTCCGATGAAGCCCACACATGATCGAATTGTCCGGCTGATTCGTTCAAATCCCAGGGATCCTTGCAGTGGCCTAAAGGTTGCTGGGAGGGATGATAAAAGGAGTTTAGAAACCCGCGCACGCTCTCTTCCTCCTGGGCCTGACGCAAGACAGGCCTCTCTGTGTGACAGAGAGAGAGGTCTCGGCCTACCACGCAGAACGCTACTTCCACCACGAGGCCTGAGAGGCCTAGTCCTGCTACCCACTGTTGGATATCCTGTTACTAGCATCACCTACAGCGCCTACCCATCGGTGCGGATGTGTGGAGAAAGTCACTACCGAAGGCTGAGACAGAGAATGCGTTGCCGGAGTGTTGCCATCCGTGTTCCTGTCTAGAAGACTGCCGAGCGATGGGGTCGTTGGTGAGAGAGCAAGCTGCTCAATCTTTATCTATTCACTACCACCATTACAGAACACAGTGCGCACACATCCCTACCCATGAACACTTTACTGCATTGCTGGAACACTGTACTCAGACGCCTTAGGCCTTCACCACTTGAAGTCTATTGTTTCATCTGCAACCAAACGGATTACAGTTAACAAACTCCAACTAGCTAGCGAAGAATAACAGATCTGCCACGTGGAACTATATACTGTATATATATATATATAACACCAGCGGGAGATTAGCTCTTATATTAAAATAGCATAGGCTGTCTAGATTACATCTATCTCAGTGTGGCCACTTGTGTAGTTAACCTCCCTGGTGGTATGATTATGTTGGATTTTAGGTGCTGAAAGCGGTACAATTATTTTGCATGCAAATTTGGCGTTTTATATTGTAGGCCTGTAATTCTTAGCAATAGCACACTTAAATCCGTCCACCAAGAGTCTAGTACATATCCCGGGTATGATGAAGTTTGAAACACAAAATAATAAATTATAATATAATAAATGAATATAAATAATTTTAAAAAATGATAATATAATAATAATAAAATAAATTTCCCCACGATTCACTATCGCTCAATTCTGCAAGTGTTCTAATTTACTATCGCTGTTTTCTAGCTGGTCTAAAGCCACTTTTGATGTAAAGGGACACTTTTTGGTTGCTATGGACAATCTCAAGTTTCCAGGCAGAAAGAACTGTATATATCATATAAAACAGCATGCAGGGCATTGGACAAAGCACTGGGGACAAAAGGGAGGTGAAATGATTTCATACAGTGATAAGATTACAGTGAACTGTATGTATTCTGATTTTTACATTTTTTAATTTGCCACCAGGCTCCGCCCCCGTGCGTCGCGACGCTTGCAGGGAACGGAGCATGGCACAGAGAGGCTTCGGGCAGAAGACGGAGCCCGCAGACACCACAGGGGGACATCGCAGGATCCTGGGGACAAGGTAAGTATACAGCACCAGGATCCTGCAATGCAATCCCAAGTGTGGCTCGGGGTTAGACCTCATGCACACGAGACGCTGTTAAACTCGTGTTCAGAGGCAGTTGGACACTTTTTTCAACTGCCCCTGAATGTACACAGTCTTTTTTGCGTTTTTAGGCAGTTGCGTTTAACCTCGTTTTTCCAGAAGCAAAAAAATGGGTTCAGCCAAACGCGGCTAAACGCGGATAAACGCGGCTAAACGCGTTTATGTGTTTTTTACAACCCAAATTTGGGGCCCCATATCTCGGGGCCACTTGGTGCTAGGAACCCCAAATTTATTTTTTTTGTATGCAAACACAGTGGAACTAGCACTACAACATATCCAAATTTGGGGTTCCTAGCACCAAGTGGCCCCGAGATATGGGGCCCCAAATTCAGGCCACAAAATGTCATTCTCTGCTCTGCAGACGCTTCTAGACGCAAACGCGGCATGCAAACTCGGCAAAACGGGCGTTTCTAAATGCTGGTTTCAGCTTTTAAAAACCTGTGTTCAGCAGAGTTTGCACCAGCGTCTCATGTGCATGAGGCCTTACCGCTAATGGTGCTGAAATTTAACCCCAGATTTCAGATCTGAATATAGTGCATTATTGTGTATATAGCATTATTCATTGTTTAAACCTTGTTGTGTTTTCGGGAGGAGTCTGTTTGCCGAGTTGGCGCTGTTATCACAGCTCAGCAGATTCACTCCTCTCTTTGTGA
Organism: Aquarana catesbeiana; assembly: GCF_042186555.1. Classification (NCBI taxonomy): domain Eukaryota; kingdom Metazoa; phylum Chordata; class Amphibia; order Anura; family Ranidae; genus Aquarana; species Aquarana catesbeiana. The sequence continues at coordinate 707,641,023 of NC_133325.1, forward strand.
AATAACTTTTCATATTCGGTTCAAGTAAAACATTTCATAACTTTATACTACTAAGTTACTTTATTCTTGCTTTATAAAATTAACAGGATGTCTGAACCCAGAGTGTCAGGTGGGTTGGAAAGTTCACTTGGCCATGGTCATGCAGATGAGCAGGTAATTCTCAGCAGTCCCCAAGGGGACCGTGCTACATTGGTGTCAGTGGACGCACTATTAACCCTCAGTATCGGTGTCAGTGGATGCACTATTAACCCCCAGTATTGGTGTCAGTGGACACACTATTAACCCCCAGTGTTGGTGTCAGTGGATGCACTATTAACCCCCAGCACAAGTGGCAATGAATGCAATAATGACCCCCAGTATTGGTGTCAGTGGACGCAAGAACAACCCCCGACATTGGTGCAAATAAACGCATTAATAACCCTTAAAATTGGTGTCAGTGGACGCACTATTAACCCCCAGTATCGGTGTCAGTGGACGCACTATTAACCCCCAGTATTGGTGTCAGTGGACACACTATTAACCCCTAGTGTTGGTGTCAGTGGATGCACTATTAACCCCCAGCACAAGTGGCAATGAATGCAATAATGATCCCCAGTATTGGTGTCAGTGTACGCAAGAACAATCCCCGACATTGGTGCAAGTGAACGCTTTAATAACCCTTAAAATTGGTGTCAGTGGACGCACTATTAACCCTTAAAACTAGTGTCAGTACTATATTGCCAGCAGCAGCACAGCAGTGGTAAGTTAGTCTGAGCCTGACTGAGGGCACACTCTGAGACAGCCTCACTGAGGCTAAGCCAAAAGGGAAAAAGGGACATACATGGAGAGGAGAGCAGCAGTCACCAGCAGTGCCGGGACAAGGTCATTCAGCGCCCAGGGCGAACATGCCAAACTGCGCCCCCCCCCCCCAGGTTGTGCATGGGTTAAATGCTCATTCATGCTTAGTACACTTGATCACAAAATTAGATGAAAACAAGGGCATTTGGAGCGATTGTCTGATAATCTGATCAATAGTACACAACTTTCAAGAGTTCAAGAGTTCATGTGAAAATATCACAAAATAAGCACAAAAAAATTATTGTAAGAGAACAGAATGAATGATTTTCGTGTAAATAGCATGGTATTTGCACAAAAATAAAAATCTGGAAAAAAAAAAAATAGGAGTTCTGTAATTTCTCAGGTTGCCAGTAAAAAATGTGTTTTACCAGTAAATTTCCCATGTTTTGTCAGTAAAAAAATGCTGCGGGAGGTTGGCAACCCTGGTTTCTGGTCCGTATTCAGCCAAAATTTAAGACCGAAATCAGACCTGAAACGGAGAACAGGGATGCACCGAACCCCCGGCTGTGAGCCGCTCCGCACAGCAGTGCGAACCCAGCCTAACAGATTCATCCATCCACACAAGAGAGGTGGATGCATAAATCCCCTTTACCGACACATATTCTGACAGTGGGGACTCTCTGTCAGAATACATTGATCAACGCTGCAGCTGATTGGCTGCAAGCCGCTGGTTGAACAAGGTTTTCCAGCAGTTCCATTCTACAGAAGCTGATCTGATGGGGCAGCTTCTAACAGGTAAGGCCACACATAGATTAAAATTCAGCTGGTCCCTGCTAAACCGAAAGAATTGTGATCTGTGTGTACCCAGCTTTACCTTATTTCTTGCTCCACTAGGCTCTCCCAGTGCTATGATTGGTCCTGTGGAGCTCCTGGGTGAATTGTGAGTGGCTGTGGTCACACTCCAGCCTCATCATACCATACAGGGTTAATGTTCCTGGATGGTACATTTACTTTACTTTAATTATTTACTTTATTTACTTTAGTAAACCGGCAATGCAAGGGTCAGTACAGGTTTACAGCACAGCATTGCACAGTGTGGATAGCAGAACAGGTCTGTATTTACAGGAGGAGAAAATCAGTTATCTGTCACCTCTTATTTTCAGTTGGCTGGAGGAGAGAGGAAAGCTCCTATGTCGGCTGAGCAGAAAGCAGTGATCAGGCCTTCAGTGTAGTGCTGTCTGCCTGCTCTTCCCACCTGTACTGTGGGTTCTCACTGTCCAATCTAGCCTGCCAGGGATCTGTGCCCAGGAGAGGGTCTCTGTCCTTTCTGGGGAAGCCTGCAGCAGGTAAGGGCACACTCTCGCTCTGCTTTTGGACAGAATTAGCATCACAGAGGCTGAGACAAAACATGATGCTCCAGTGTTTTGGTGTCCCCTCCCACACTCCGCCCAGGACAGTGGCCCCGCCTGCCCCTGCCTTGTACCGGCCCTGTGATAAGAAATATGTAAAGAATTACAAGTGATATCAACATTTGCCTTGTTCCTTATATGCTTTTTTTCTAGCTAAAATGGCGCTGACTTGTTGTTTATGCAACCTGCTTATTTCCGACTAACGCCTTAAAAAATACTTAAAAGAACTAGCAAAAGTTTACCATATTAGGAAATATTGTGAAAGGACACTGGTTTTTGACAATAAAGCTGACGATGCACCATGAGTCACCAGTGTGCCTTAGCCAATGGCAGCTTACCAAATACTGCTATAAAATGACATGTGTAAAAGGGTTCCTGTGTGACTCTGCATGAAACTCCTTGCTGTGAACAGAGTTCACCCCTATGTAATAAATCTGTCTTCTAATCAACATGACCGGAGTTGACTGATCAGTGAGAGAATGGAATTTTACTGACATCATGGTCCTTTCGAGCCAGGAGTAAGGATTAGGTGGTGGATTGAACGGTTCCGTCCAAAATATCGGTGAGTATCAGACTCCCTCTCGTCGAGACCTAGGTCCTCCCACTCAAGTTAAGTGGTAAAAAGAGGCTGGTCGGTTCGGGGATCCACACCTGACTTCTACTCCTGGACTTCTGATCCAGTCCTCCGGGTCTGTGAAAGGTAAGACAGATCTTTTCTTTTCTCTTCTTTTTTCTTCTACTCAAGGTGATTTGGGTTTTTATTGAGTATGCCGGCACTGTAGTTGATCTTATAAGATCTAGGTGACATAGGGGCCGAAGACAGAGGCACTTGGGGATGTTGCCTATGGTAAATAGACGTAGCCCGCTGTCCGAGACAGATTACAAAAAATTTAAGGTACCGAAAGATGATAAATGATAGATGATTGATAATTGTTGTGAATAGTGACTACAAGTAATCTGGATAGATTACAGAGAGTCACAGTGGCCATTTCAGGTTTTTTTCTAACTGAGTGGTGGTTGGGACAAAAGAGGAAGTGAATGTACAAGCAGGAATCAATCTAACTTGATCAGAAACACTTCCCCCATAGATCGATTGTTTTTCTCTTTTTCTCTCGAGAACAACATTTCCTGCACTGTTCCTTTTACTGCATTTGTTAAATCATGAGACTAACTCTCGCTCTTTCCTCCTCATGCTTAACCTTACTGCTAACTTTATGTGTGGGGAGTCTTGATATTTTTGCTTTTCTTATATTCTTATTGTTACCGTAATCCAAGGGTTGCTAGTCTGGTGGTTTACAGGTTGATAAAAGGCCGCTTTATGATCTGTCTGGCTGCAAACTTGTGGTTAAAAAAAAAAAATGGACTCACTCACACCTCCCCCCCCCCCCCCCCCCCCCCATGGACACCTAAGTGCACTTTCTCTTTTGTGTGTGTGTGTGTGTGTGTGTAAAAAAAAAAAAAAAAAATGATCAGAACGCTAAGAATACTGTATGTTTTGACCAACTGTACTTTGTAGTAAACAAGGTAAAGGTATAAGTTGTTTTATATATATATATATGTATGTGTGTGTGTGTGTGTGTGTGTGTGTGTGTGTGTGTGTGTATGTATATGTATATATATATATATATATATATATATATATATATATATATATATATATATATATATATATATATATATATGTGCATGTATATGCATGTATATATATATGTTTATTTCCTGTTTGGAGAGTTTGGACTTTGTTTGCTGTTTTATATAGATTTTGGCAAATTTAGAAAGTAGAATTACCAGTCTTGTATTCTAAGCTCAAGGAAAAAAAAAGTATGGATTAGAAATGGCGGAATACTGGTTTGAGCACGCTAGAATTAGAGTAGAAGGAAGGAGAACAAAAGAGAAATGCCAAGCCCAACTGCCCCTAGTGGACAAAGAGGCAGACAAAATGGTCAGCCCTTAGCTATGACTGTTTTTAAACCATGGACTGAGAGTGACGTGCAGAAGGCTACTGAGCATATTAAATATCCTAAGTTTGGGGCCCCAAACCAAATCATTAAAAATATGGAAGGTCTGAGGAACAGTTATAGGCTAAACGGGGTCGAAGTGGAAAGGGCCTTAAGGAGGGTTCTAGGATCAGATTGGGCATCAGTAAAGGGAAATTGGGACCCCTGTGTAGCCACAGTACCCCCTCAACAAAGAGGGGAACCACTGGCCCTTGATAGCCAAGATTTGACAGACAGATTGACTTCCGTCTATCAGAGATGCAATCTCTTACCGAACTGCATCAGTTTTAAATGTTTTGCAATATGTTAAGCATTCTGACAAGTTTGAAAAAAAATGTGAAAGTAAAGGTTTTTGTGCAAGGTGATGAAGGAGATACCCCCTTAAGAAGGAAGCAGAGGAGGGTATAGCCCCTGCAATACCCCTCTTTTTCCTGTTAAGAAGGCTCCGCCTTCCACAGGCTGGAGAAAGGGTACAGGATTTACAAGCTGTTAACCAGGCAGTTATACCAAGGGCATAAGGTAAATAAAACTAAACTCCAGTTGTGGCAACAGCAGGTCAAATACTTAGGGTATAATATCTCAAAAGAAGGTCGACACCTGGATGAGGAGAGAATTTGAGCCCTCCACCAGGTGCCGAAGCCAGAAACAAAGAAACAAATGATGTCTTTTTTGGGCATGACAAATTTTTGTAGAGCTTGGATTTCCGGGTATTCAATACTGACCGCGCCCCGTTGGTCCATACATTTGAGCCAAGCACGACACCTTTCCTGTATGACAATACTTTTTGACACAACCTCACTTAACAATACAGAGATGTACTACATTAAACCCATCCACACTAATACCACTTCCTACTGATGGTCATAAACATGACTGTACTGCTGCCATCGCTGAAAAGGTACTGCCATGAAGTGATTGGAAAGATGTACCATTATCTAACCCTGACATGACACTTTTTGTTGATGGCTCCAGTACGAAAAATCCAGATGGCACAAGTGTAACTGGATATGCAGAAGTGACACATGACAGAACAGGAAATCATAGAGATAGATCATACAGTCCTTACTGATATACAGCAGAATGTATCCCCTGGGGAGAAACAATATTGGAAAACAAAAGGTTGCACAATAATAGATAACATCTACACATCACCTGAAGGAAAGCTGGTATTGCCAAAATCCTTATTTGGGTATGCAGCAGTATTGACACATGGAGTAACTCATGTGTCAAACAGGGGGATGACTGAGATGTTAAATAAGGTATGTACAGCCTAAGGCTTCACAAACTACTAAAAAACTTTTTGTTCTCAATGCATTATATGTGCAAGACACAATGCTCAGGGAGGCATACGACCACAGAAAGGGAAGTTCCCCACACCGCAATAACCATTCCAACACATTTGCATGGATTTTATTGAATTAGACAAATGTGAAAAGGAAGAAATATTGTTTGGAAATCATTGATGCATTGACCAAATGAGTAGAGATATTCCCCACAGGAAGTGCTGACGCCTTAACAGTATCCAAAGCCTTACTAAAAGATATCATTTTACAATTTGGGATACCAGAGAAGATTAATAGGGCGTACACACGGTCGGACTTTGTTCGGACATTCCGACAACAAAATCCTAGGATTTTTTCCGACGGATGTTGGCTCAAACTTGTCTTGCATACACACGGTCACACAAAGTTGTCGGAAAATCCGATCGTTTTAAACGCGGTGACGTAAAACATGTACGTCGGGACTATAAACGGGGCAGTGGCCAATAGCTTTCATCTCTTTATTTATTCTGAGCATGCGTGGCACTTTGTCCGTCGGATTTGTGTACACACGATCGGAATTTCCGACAACGGATTTTGTTGTCGGAAAATTTTATCTCCTGCTCTCCAACTTTGTGTGTCGGAAAATCCGATGGAAAATGTCTGATGGAGCCCACACACGGTCGGAATTTCCGACAACACGCTCCGATCGGACATTTTCCATCGGAAAATCCGACCGTGTGTACGGGGCATTATAGTGATAGTGGTCCACATTTTGTAAATCAGACCATAAAACACCTAACAGAAGTGATGGGTATAGAAGTAAAGAATGACTGTGCATATCACCCTCAGTCAGCAGGGCTTATAGAAAGACATAATGGGATATGCTAAAAAAAGCTATGGAGGAGACATGGAAAAATTGGATGTACTGTCTCCCACTAGCTATTTTAAGCATGCACATCACCCTCACTAAAGAGGGGCTGAGTCCATTTGAAATGATGTATGGTAGACCTTATAAAATACCTTTATTACCAAATGAAACCCACACAGAGGAAGGGGAACGAACCTTGGCAGAATACATGTCAAGGGTATTAAAACAGAAACAAATTAACCAAGAGTGTTCCATTCCAGAAGGAGAGCCCATAGGAGAAGACAAAGTATAAATCGGGTGCTCATCAAGGTGATCAGAAAGAAGCATTGGCACTCCCTTAAGTGGGACGGGCCATATCAAGTACTCCTTACTACTCCCACTGCAGTAAGAATTGCTGAAAAGACTATCTGGATTCACCAATCCCACTGTAAAAAGGTAAACATAGGCAGAGTAGGGACAGAAAGACTGAAGGAGGGGGAAAGTCCAAATACAAAGGGAGGCAGATAAAAGGTCTGCTTGTCTCAACCTTGGTGAAGAAAAGGCCCTATTTAGGCCCCCCTCACTTCAGATAGGATGGTAGGGATTTTGTACCTCGTGGGAGTATTGGTGACTCTAGTGCCGCGTACACACGAGCGGACTTTCTATCCTACTTGGTCCGGCACACTTTCCGACGGACTTTGTCCGCCAGGTGCGCCGGACTTTAAAACGAACGGACTTGCCCACACACGCCGGGATTTTCCGGCGGGCTAAGTCCGCCCGTCTTTCCGACGGACTTTCGCCGGAGTTCCGGCGGACTTTCAGAATGAACGGACTTGCCCACACACGGACAAGTCCGTTCATTTTGAACGTGACTCAGGTGCGACGGGACTAGAAAAGGATGTCAATCTTGCCGCTTTTATCGGCTAGATTGACACCTTGCGAGCCCCGTCGCGGGGCATACCAGGCCCTTAGGTCTGGTATGGATTATAAAGGGGAACCCCGCTACGCCGAAAAAACGGCGTGGGGTCCCCCCTAAAATCCATACCAGACCCCGATCCGAGCACGCAGCCTGGCCGGTCAGGAAAGGGGGTGGGGACGAGCGAGCGCCCCCCCCCCTCCTGAACCGTACCAGGCCGCATGCCCTCAACATGGGGGGTGGGTGCTTTGGGGGAGGGGGGCGCCCTGCGCCCCCCCCCCCAAAGCACCTTGTCCCCATGTTGATGAGGACAAGGGCCTCTTCCCGACAACCCTGGCCGTTGGTTGTCGGGGTCTGCGGGCGGGGGCTTATCGGAATCTGGGAGCCCCCTTTAATAAGGGGGCCCCCAGATCCCGGCCCCCCACCCTATGTAAATGAGTATGGGGTACATGGTACCCCTACCCATTTACCTAGGAAAAAAGTGTAAGTAATAAAACACACCACACAGGTTTTTAAAATATTTTATTAAACAGCTCCGGGGGGGGGGTCTTCTTCCGGCTTCGGGGGTCCCTCCGCTTCATCTTCTCCCGGCGTCCGGTTGGTTCTTCTCCGCTCTCCGGCCTCTTCTCCCGGTGTCGCAGGTCTTCGGCCGGCCCCTCCGCTCTCTTCATGTAGCTCTATTGCGAGCGGAGGTCCGGACTTCTGGGCTTCTTGGCTTCTTGGCTTCTCTTCTCTTCTCTTCCCCCAGATGTTGACACGACGCTCTCTCCGGCTGGACTGGTCTCTGAGGGCTGCGTTGTGACTTATATAGGCGGAGACCCCGCCCCCATATGATGTCACAGTCCCTGGGCATGCTGGGACTGTGACGTTTTAGGGGGCGTGGTCGGGGGGCGTGGTCGACCACGCCCCCTAAAACGTCACAGTCCCAGCATGCCCAGGGACTGTGACATCATATGGGGGCGGGGTCTCCGCCTATATAAGTCACAACGCAGCCCTCAGAGACCAGTCCAGCCGGAGAGAGCGTCGTGTCAACATCTGGGGGAAGAGAAGAGAAGAGAAGCCAAGAAGCCAAGAAGCCAAGAAGCCCAGAAGTCCGGACCTCCGCTCGCAATAGAGCTACATGAAGAGAGCGGAGGGGCCGGCCGAAGACCTGCGACACCGGGAGAAGAGGCCGGAGAGCGGAGAAGAACCAACCGGACGCCGGGAGAAGATGAAGCGGAGGGACCCCCGAAGCCGGAAGAAGACCCCCCCCCCGGAGCTGTTTAATAAAATATTTTAAAAACCTGTGTGGTGTGTTTTATTACTTACACTTTTTTCCTAGGTAAATGGGTAGGGGTACCATGTACCCCATACTCATTTACATAGGGTGGGGGGCCGGGATCTGGGGGCCCCCTTATTAAAGGGGGCTCCCAGATTCCGATAAGCCCCCGCCCGCAGACCCCGACAACCAACGGCCAGGGTTGTCGGGAAGAGGCCCTTGTCCTCATCAACATGGGGACAAGGTGCTTTGGGGGGGGGGGCGCAGGGCGCCCCCCTCCCCCAAAGCACCCACCCCCCATGTTGAGGGCATGCGGCCTGGTACGGTTCAGGAGGGGGGGGGCGCTCGCTCGTCCCCACCCCCTTTCCTGACCGGCCAGGCTGCGTGCTCGGATCGGGGTCTGGTATGGATTTTAGGGGGACCCCACGCCGTTTTTTCGGCGTAGCGGGGTTCCCCTTTATAATCCATACCAGACCTAAGGGCCTGGTATGCCCCGCGCTCGCCGCAATAGGAAGATTTGTTTTTCCTATTGCAGCGAGCGCGAGATGCAATACCATCCCCTCGTGTCGTATTTGGTCTGTCGGACCAGCCTACACACGAGCGGGCTTTCCGTCGGACCAGCACACACACGAGCGGACTTTCCGCCCGAAACTGAGTCCGACGGAAAGATTTCAAACATGTTTGAAATCTAGGTCCGGCGGGCTTTTGGGAAGAAGTCCGCCGGAAAAGTCCGCCGCCGCCCACACACGGGCGGATTGTCCGGCACACTCTGGTCCGCCGGACCAAGTATGCCGGAAAGTCCGACCGTGTGTACGCGGCATAGGAGAGGCCTCTATACGGGGAGGTAGGAGACACGGGAGGATAGTGGAACCAATCAATTGGGAAGAGACAGGAAGAGCATTGAACCTCACCTTTGTTGAAGGAACTACCAGTACTATACAGGTGGATTTCTGCCAGATGACAGATTGTGGAGATAAGGTAGAAGCAAGCAAGTTGACCTGGGCAGACACAAATACGTGTGCTACCTGGCTGGAACTACCAGGTGAACTACTTGGGATTCAGTCATGTGGACAACTGCAGCCCAGGATTGGGGATATGAGATCCAAGCAGCAGGGGATTTAAAGTATAGATTAACCATAACTAAAAGCAGCCAACTCTCCCTGTACAGAACCAAAGAATTGTAATATATTATTGATTTCCCTGAAGGACCCCAAACTAGAAGATCAGAGGTTATTCCGTTTAGAAGCTTGGATATCAGGAACTGACCTTTTGGGAAAATTCTTCCTTGAAGTTAAACCAAAGAATGAGACAAACAAGAAGTAAGAATTAGATAATGAGGACCGACTTACAGTAGAGGTATTAGGAACTACAGTGAGATTCACCAATCTCACAGTGGAAGAAGCTATAACATTAGAAACAGGATACCAGGATAAGAATGAATGGCTTGAATGGTTAATCTATGCTGCTAACACCCTTAAAAAAGAGAACTGCTTGGTCTGTGTAGGGGCCAGACCCCAGCTGGCTACAGTGCCTTTTCCCTTAAATAACAATATAGATACAGATGGTTTCGGGTGTATGGTAAAGCTATGTCAAAAAACATACAAACCTGACACCAACACTCCCTGTCACACATTAAGTTTATTGTTTCCCCAGGTTCAGAGACCTCAGATACCTCCTGCTGTCACGGCATACCCTGGCAACTTTACTTGTTTTGCACTTCCGGGGAATGAGAGTGGCACAGATTTGGGGTCTTTACCGGATGACTACTGCATGGAGAGGATTAACAAAATTGTAAAGGGAGAGGGTGACAACTGGGTTGAGCACAACACCCAGAGGGCAGACGTCTGGTGGTTATGCGGAGACAAGAGGCTCAGAGCGAGCATCCCAGCCAATTCCCGAGGGGATTGTGCACTGGTACAGCTGGCAATGCCTCTGCACTTACTGTCAGAGTCCCCTTGGAAGAAGGGTCACTGGAGGAACAGAAGGGACAGCTCTCCTGCAGGGTCTTTTGACCCCCAGATCTATATAGATGAGATTGGGGTTCCGTGTGGAGTGCCGAGCGAGTTTAAGGCTAGGAACCAAGTGGCAGCTGGATTTGAGTCTCTTCTCTGGTGGGTGACAGTAAACAAAAATGTTGACTGGATTAACTATATATACTATAACCAACAAAGGTTTGTAAACTACACCAGGGATGCAGTTAAGGGATTGGCAGAGCAATTAGCCCCTACCTCTCTGGCGGCATGGCAGAATAGGATGGCATTAGATATGGTCCTAGCAGAAAGAGGAGGGGTCTGTAAAATGTTTGGGGGTATGTGTTGCACCTTTATTTCTAACATTACAGCTCCTGGAGAAACCGTGACTAGAGCCCTTGAAGGATTAACGGCTTTATCGAATGAATTAGCGGAAAACTCGGGTATTAATGATCCATTCACAAATTGGCTTGAAGGTTGTTTTGGGAAATGGACTGGACTTGCCACCTCATGTTTGATCTCTATTGCTGTGGTTTTAGCCATCTTAGTCATTTGTGGTTGTTGTTGTATTCCCTGTATCCGAGGACTCTCTCAAAGATTAATTGAGACTGCCATGACCAGGATAATGTACCACACAGTTCCCCAAGGAGAAGATATCTACGATGATGCAAGTACTCCTCTCAATGAAGTAAGGTCTGAAAACCCAGTTGTGGAACGGACCTGCACTGAAGTAATAAATTGAGGAAGCAAATATAGATATCAGAGGAGGGAATGATAAGAAATATGTAAAGAATTACAAGTGATATCAACATTTGCCTTGTTCCTTATATGCTTTTTTCTAGCTAAAATGGCGCTGACTTGTTGTTTATGCAACCTGCTTATTTCCGACTAACGCCTTAAACAATACTTAAAAGAACTAGCAAAAGTTTACCATATTAGGAAATATTGTGAAAGGACACTGGTTTTTGACAATAAAGCTGACGATGCACCATGAGTCACCAGTGTGCCTTAGCCAATGGCAGCTTACCAAATACTGCTATAAAATGACATGTGTAAAAGGGTTCCTGTGTGACTCTGCATGAAACTCCTTGCTGTGAACAGAGTTCACCCCTATGTATCGATACATTTGTAATAAATCTGTCTTCTAATCAACATGACCGGAGTTGACTGATCAGTGAGAGAATGGAATTTTACTGACACCTGGTCGCCAGTTCATCCATGCGGCGGGTGGCGGCTACACAGCACAGCATTCTGCACTCCTGGGCCCCCAAGGCAGAAAGCAGCACTGCAAGCCAATGGGAATAGGGCTGTGGGCGGGACAGGCCCCAGCCGCTTCTGCTGTCCTCAGTGTGCTGCCTCATTGTAATACAGCTCTATGCCAGACACTGCCAGCCTTAGCCCATGCCAGACAGCCCGGCTCAGCGGCATAAAACAGCAGAGAAGAATGAAAGAAGTGTAATGAAAGAAGGAATTACACTCACATGTAAATAGATAAAACCAGCGCTGTATAGATAAAAATGGGTAGGACCCCACTGCCACCATTTTTATCTATACAGCGCTGGTTTTATCTATTTACATGTGAGTGTAATTCCTTTACAATAAATTTGTCATACATTTTTTCCATATGGGATTACACTATGTGGCCTTTCTTTGTTTTTCCCAATCCATTGTAACCATCTTTTCTGAGGACATCACCTCTGAAGCTCATACGGTTCCATACACCATCTTTGGATCTTTTTCCATCTTCCACCGAAGTTCAGCCGCTGTTGATGACCAAAGCTTGTTTGACCCAATCAAACTTAGGTTTCATTGGGTCCAAAGGTTTCGGTAAGCCTTCTTATTGTTGGTGGGGGTGTACCTTCGAATCATCCTTTTCTTTGTTTATGGATGCATGCAATATGAAGTCACATACATATTGAGGACTACCATCACTTTGCCAGACACATTCCTTGAGGACTATTAGGACTTTTCCGTCTTCTTATATAATTTTTATGTCCTCTTTTGTGAAATGTGCATTTGAGGAATCTATCGTTCTTCATATTATACAACACATGGTTGTTTTATATTAGCGCTCTACACTATTTTTTGTTTTTTTTTACCTGTAGGTACAAAGAATATCTCCTAAAACTGCACCGTTTAGGAGATAATAGCATAAGCAATAGCTGATGACGTCACCCACGCATGCACAGTGATGCTCTGCATTCAGGGCACACAGTATGTTGTGGAATGCAATTCGCTGTGCCAGAGCCTGTGAACCTGTAACCCTGGGTGAAAATGGAAGCCCTGCCAGTGGTGACCGTGTGCTGCTGGAGGTCTTCATTTGAAAGGTAAGTCTGTCATAAAGTGCTAGTATGAGGTGCATACTAGCACATTATGGCATAAACCAGGGACCCAATTTCTTTTTTTTTTATTTGACCGTATACAGTACTACCGCTTTAATCCCCAGTACATGGCAAATCTCATGCTACATAAATATTAAAATGGAATTAAACTCAATCAGCATTAACTATTTTAATCCTTATGCTGCTAGCATTGGTAAATAGATAAGAAGTATATATATATATATATATATATATATATATATATATATATATATATATATATATATATATATATAGTAGGTGAGGTTGAAAAAAGACACAAGTTCATCAAGTCCAACCTATGTGTATGTTATATATCAGTATTACATTGTATATCCCTGTATGTTATGGCCGTTCAGGTGCTTCTCTAATAGTTTTTGGAAACTATCGATGCCCACAGCTGAGACCACCGCCTGTGGAAGGGAATTCCACATCCTTGCCGCTCTTACAGTAAAGAACCCTCTACGTAGTTCATGGTTAAACCTCTTTTCTTCTAGTTTTAATGAGTGGCCACGAGTCTTGTTAAACTCCCTTCCGCGAAAAAGTTTTATCCCTATTGTGGGGTCACCAGTACGGTATTAGTAAATTGAAATCATATCCCCTCTCAAGCGTCTCTTCTCCAGAGAGAATAAGTTCAGTGCTCGCAACCTTTCCTCATAACTAATATTCTCCAGACCGTTTATTAGCTTTGTTGTCCTTCTTTGTACTCGCTCCATTTCCAGTACATCCTTCCTGAGGACTGGTGCCCAGAACTGGACAGCATAATCCAGGTGCGGCCGGACCAGAGTCTTGTAGAGTGGGAGAATTATCCTTTTATCTCTGGAGTTGATCCCCTTTTTAATGCATGCTAATATTCTGTTTGCTTTGTTAGCAGTAGCTTGGCATTGCATGCCATTGCTGAGCCTATCATCTGCTAGGACCCCCAGGTCCTTTTCCATCCTAGATTCCCCCAGAGGTTCCCCCCCAGTGTATGGATTGCATTAATATTTTTGCCACCCAAATGCATTATTTTACATTTTTCTACATTAACCCTCATTTGCCATGTAGTTGCCCACCCCATTAATTTGTTCATATATAGTATATAATATTCGGTATATTATATTTACTTGCTTTTTTTTTACATTTTTTCTGTTGCTTCCTGATTCCCAGGCCTAGACAAATGATCTCCTACACCCCAGGAGTCTTCATGGACATTTTCTTTATTTCATCGGGTGGAGGGTTTTTCTCAGCTAAGCACACCTTCCTGACTGCCTGAGCTAAGGGAAGATGGATTCCAGGTAGTAAATGCTACATGAATCATCTGCCCTTACTCAAGATGGTCATGGTTAGAAACGCTAGGGGATGTTTTTTAAAATGATTTCTCAACAAAATAAAGCATGGAGACATGGGTGGATGGGCAAATTTTCTGTTAATAATAAGAGTTAACTAAATAGTGTTCTCAGTTTGTGGTGCTCAGATATAGTTTAGTCCCTCTTTAACAGATTCACAATGACCTATGAATGTCATGATTTGAGCCCTAATATATTTATCCAAAACAATCACATCTAACTCAGGAAATGAATGAAAATGAATGGAATGGTCTATCAGACTATGTACAACGATCATTGTCTCTCAATAAGATTGTGTGCATTATATACACTCACCGGCCACTTTATTAGGTACACCTTGCTAGTACCAGGTTGGACCCCCTTTTTCCTTCAGAATTGCCTTCATTCTTTGTGGTATAGATAAGGTATTGGAAACATTCCTCAGAGATTTTGGTCCATAGTGACATGATAACATTACACAGTTGCTGCAAATTTGTTGGCTGCACATCCATGATGCGAATCTCCTCCACCACATCCCAAAGGTGCTCTATTGGATTGAGATCTGGAGACGGTGGAGGCCATTGACATACAGTGAACTCATTGTCATGTTCAAGAAACCAATGGTGAGATGATTGGAGCTTAGTGACATGGTGTATTATCCTGCTGAAAGGAGCCATTAGAAGATGTGTACACTGTAGTCATAAAGAGATGGACATGGTCAGCAACAATACTCAGGTAGGGGGTGACATTTAGACGATGTTCAATTGGTACTAAGAGGCCAAAAGTGTGCCAAGAAATATCCCCCACACCATTACACCAACACTAGCCTGAAGTGTTGATACAAGGCAGGATGGATCCATGCTTTCATGTTGTTTATGCTAAATTCTGACCCGACCATCTAAATGTCGCAGCTGAAATAGAGACTCATCAGACCAGGGAATGTTTTTCCAGTCTTCTATTGTCCAATTTTGGTGAGCCTGTGTGAATTATAGCCTCAGTTTCCTGTTCTTAGCTGACAGTAGTGGCACCCGATGTGGTCTTCTGATGCTGTAGCCCATCTGCTTCAAGGTCCGATGTGTTGTGCATTCAGAGATGGTATTCTGCATACCTTGGTTGTAACGAGTGGTTTTTGAGTTACTTTTGCCTTTCTATCATCTTGAACCAGTCTGCCCATTCTCCTCTGACATCAACAAGGTATTATCATCCACACAACTGCAGCTCACTGGATATTTTCCCTTTTTCGGACCATTCTCTGTAAACCCTAGAAATGGTTGTGTGTGAAAATCCCAGTAGATCAGCAGCTTTTGAAATACTCAGACAAGCCCATCTGGCACCAACAACTATGCAACGTTCAAAGTCACTTAACCACTTGCCGACCAGTCGCTGCAGATATACTGCAGCAGGGCGGATCTATTGCGCAAATTGCTGTACCGGTATGGCGCTCCGTGTAATAGCTATAGCAGGTGCACTCCCACGGCCCGTAGCCAGAGCAGATGCGTGTGGTCGGCAGCCACAATGTCTGCTGGCCATCCGCGATCACTCCACAAAGAGCCAGAACGGGGATCTGCCAGTGCAAACAAAGCAGATCCCCGTTCTGACAGGAGAGTATAGAGAAATCGTTTGTTCCTAGTGATCAGGAACAGCGATCTCTCTGTACTCCCAGTCAGTCCCCTCCCCCCACAGTTAGAAAGTTAGAAACACCTCCCAAAGGAACACTTAACCCCTTAATCGTCCCCAATTGTGAACCCCTTCCCTGCCAGTGTCATTTATACAGTATTCAGTGGATATTTTTAGCTCTGATCACTGTAATAATGTCACTGGTCCCAAAAAAGTGTGAAAAGTGTCCGATTTGTCCTCCGCAATATTGCAGTCCCGCTAAAAATCGCTGATCACCGCCATTTCTAGTAAAAAAAAAATGTGTAATAAAAATGCAATAAATGTATCCCTTATTTTGTAGACACTATAACTTTTGCTCAAACCAATCAATATATGCTTGTAAATATGTAAAAGAATACATATTGGCCTAAACTTTTTTTTTTCTTTTTTTGGATATTTATTATAGCAAAAAGTAAAAAATATTGTTTTTTTTTTCAAAATTGACTAATCTTTTTTTGTTTATAGCACAAAAAATAAAAACCACAGGGGTGATCAAATACCACCAAAAGAAATCTCTATTTGTGGGAAAAAAAAGGACATAAATTTTGTTTGGGTACAACGTCGCACAAATGCGCAATTGTCAGTTAAAATAACGCAGTGCCGTATCGCAAAAAATAGCCTGGTCATAAAGTGATTGTAAACAATCACCTTCTAAAACAACCCATTCCCTTTTTAATAGAAATGAAAGGCAAACATTTTTGTAAAGATATAAAAAACATTACAGATACCTTTTTTTATAAGTGATCACATTCCTCGTGTTCTCAGCTGCATAAGAGCTGAGGGGAGGAGAAGCATTAGCACACTGAGCTTCTCATGTGAATGGCTGTGCAGGGGGGGGGGGGGGGCGTGTCAGGACAAGTCTGATCATTGGAGGAGAGCACACTGACTTCCCAGCATAGCTAGAGAACTGACCGGGTGTGTTCTGCTTAGTGTGGTCCGTTTTTATTAGGAAAGCAGAGGTACTGGCAGGATCACCAGGGATATCACACAGAGGAAGCAATACAAAGAGGACAGGATTCTCATGCAAGTAGATGGTACAGCAGGCACATATCAGGACTATGCAGTGTTGGGGTAACAAATGTTTTAAATCTCCTTTCTGATGCTTGGTTTGAACTTCAGCAAGTCATCTTCACCATGTCTAGATGTCTAAATCCATTGAGATGCTGCAATGTGATTGGCTGATTAGTAATTTGTGTTACCAATCAATTAAACAGGTGTACCTAATAAAGTCTAAATCAAAAATACTGCGCTATCCCTCAAATCAAATAAGCATTAGAAGTGTGTCTGTGAAAAACAAAAAATTGGTGGTGCTGCTGCAACCATAAATGTGAGACAACCCCCACTTCAATAACTATATATAGGATAGGCTGCGCTGCTATTTGTAAGTGAGTGTGATCATAATTACTTAGTGTGACCACAACTATAACACCCTAGTGCAGTGAACAACAATGAAAAAAATTATTATAATCCTAGCAAACAATAAAAACTTGGATCTCATAAAAAAACTATTGCAGTCAATCAGGAGCCAAGAAAAATGAGCAAAGTCCATACAGTTAAAAATTCTTGCTGGAAAAATCCTTCACAATAGAGAGAAAACACTCATCTTCAAATGGTGTGAGGCATGCAAAGGTTGTCACCCTGGGGAGCGTGATGTTTAAGAAAATTCCTCCACCTCAAACCAATCTGCCCCTTACCAGATAACTAGATCTCCTGTCACAGAGATCATACGAACAAGTGGCTGTGTCCCCCAGCCACTGGGTCTCTGTTGGAAATATGTCTCACAGGTCACCGCTCAGGAGGTCCACTGAATGATGTAATACCGCTCAGATCCCAAAGATAAATAAAACTCCATAGCGTAATCCAGTTGACATTTATTTAAAAAGAAGAATAAGAAATGCACTTACAGTATAAAAACTTCAAATCGCGTGTAGAACAACGTATCTGGGCTCACAGCTGCTGCTCGTAGCTTCCGGGATCAGCGTTGTATGGTGGTGACGTCAGCACGCCGCGTGCTGACGTCACCACCATACAACGCTGATCCCGGAAGCTACGGGCAGTAGCTGTGAGCCGGCCGGCATACATTGTTCTACACGCGATTTGAAGTTTTTATACTGTAAGTGCATTTCCTATTCTTCTTTTTAAATAAATGTCAACTGGATTACGCTATGGAGTTTTTTCTTTTACATTTATCTTTGGGATCTGAGCGGTATTACATCATTCAGTGGACCTCCTGAGCGGTGACCTGTGAGACATATTTCCAACAGAGACCCAGTGGCTGGGGGACACAGCCACTTGTTCGTATGATCTCTGTGACAGGAGATCTAGTTATCTGGTAAGGGGCAGATTGGTTTGAGGTGGAGGAATTTTCTTAAACATCACGCTCCCCAGGGTGACAACCTTTGCATGCCTCACACCATTTGAAGATGAGTGTTTTCTCTCTATTGTGAAGGATTTTTCCAGCAAGAATTTTTAACTGTATGGACTTTGCTCATTTTTCTTGGCTCCTGATTGACTGCAATAGTTTTTTTATGAGATCCAAGTTTTTATTGTTTGCTAGGATTATAATAATTTTTTTCATTGTTGTTCACTGCACTAGGGTGTTATAGTTGTGGTCACACTAAGTAATTATGATCACACTCACTTACAAATAGCAGCGCAGCCTATCCTATATATAGTACCTAATAAAGTGACCAGTGATATATATATATATATATATATATATATATATATATATATACATATATATATATATATATATATATATATATATATATATATATATATATATATATATATATATATATATATATATATATATATGTAGCGCTGGTAGATTTGCAATCTACTGCTTATAGGTAAATTTAGTGGGTTATTCGTTCATACATAGTCAGATTTGTCTCTGTACCAACTTGACTGAGTTGCGTGTAGTTTCACACTGTGCCTGTGGGTGTCGTTGTCACCATAGGTCGGTGTTGGAAATGCAACAGGTTGAAGCGTATGAGTGCTCCTCTGTCCCGGAGATAACTCGTGGAGGTGGTCCTCCGGGTTGCATTCTGGGAGAGGGTATTTATGGGACAGACGTCATGTTTTAGGGTTCGACTTTCGCTCCACCTGCTGGCCCTCCTGCCCGACAGGTATGTGTTAGGAGTACTACCGCGTGGTCCTCTGATCGGGAGGCCCACGTTGCTGCAGCGTATAGGTGGGCCCAGAAGCCTGTCTGGGGCCTACTACAGCGGCAGGGGAATGGTCCTGGGCTGTCTGTCCTACGGGAAGAAGCTGGACAACTGAGAAGATCCCAGGGGAGGACCCGTCATAAAAGGATCATGCAGAGTGCTGGTCTGGAGAGGGGCCTGGTGACTCAGTTAGAGGACGTATCCTAAAGTTATCCTACCGCATAGTACTGCCGGGTCGGCTTAAAGGTTCTAGTGCTGTGTTTGCTATTCATCGTAAACCATTACATTCTGTGGCAGAGTATCGTACGGGTTTTGTTCTATTCAAGTCTGTGGCAGAGACTTTTGTTCATGCTGCGTACTGGCTGCTAGGTTAGTGAGAGAAACCTATCCAGGCGGGCAAAGATTCAACTCTAAGAGTAAAGTACATTCACCTACAAGATTTCAATTCCTAATAATACACTAAGAAAAGGTATTTGAACTTCCCTGCAACTCTTCTTCTACCTCTTTTCTGCTACTTCCTACAGTTACGTTTATTACAGCATTGGAAAAGATACTCAAGTGTCCGGTGCCTACATTGTCTGGTATTAAACTCAATGGGACCCTAGACCCGGTTCTGGTGAAATAGCTAGCAGAGTTATTGCTACATGTGGGGGCTCGTCTGGGATTGTTAGCCTTCAACCTCCCGCAACCCTGAGAAGTATTTCACCAGGAGTTTATGTTAAAAGAAGTTTCTGGACTTTGTCATTTTCCCAGGAGAAGAAGGGGTTAAATTGCAGGACTTCTGACTGCGTAGGCTGCGGGTGAGAAGTAAAGTAAAAGCCCGGGAGCTACGTGATCAGAAGAACAAGTGGGAGGAGCTTAACCTACTTGTTACCGCGTGGGACGCGTGTGTGTGTGTTTGGCGCCAGAGGAGAAGAGAGGCCTCGTGATCGTGCTGGGAGGATCAGAGTGCAGCCATGTCTTCTTTTCCATTGGTACCGTCAACTATGGGATCTAGGATGTTCCCTACGAGTACCGCTGCGGGTGCTATGCTGACCGGAACCCTGCTGACAGATACCGGTACTCGTCTGAAACCACAGGGGAGGTTTGTTCTCTACACAGTTGAAGATATTGAAGGGCTGGGCATGCTTTGCCACAAGGGTAAAGGACTGGCCATACATCTCCGTCCATTTGTTCGTTGTTTGCAGTGCGGAGAATATTTGTTCATAGTGGAGCAACCTACCATGTCACCCCGTGCTTATCGTGTGGACAGGGCTACAGGTATTGCCACAGTGGAAGCTGCTACCATTGCTGTTGGAGAACAACAGGCCGTGATTTCGCCTGTTACCACCGAGAGTGTTCCTGAGGGAGATACCGCTGTCACTACTTCATCAGCGGACATCACCTTTATTTTTACGTCTACTACACCTATCCCTGTTGCACCTGACTAGAGGAAGGTGGGATATGTAAAGGCTTCCCGTGGCCGTGGTCGAGGCCTACCCCAGAGACTGCCCGAACAGGAGCCAGAGAAATACATGGATCCGGAGAAGTCCACTTCAGGAACGGGTGAGAGATCAAAGGGGACCGCATCTGGGACTCTGTAAATATTTCCCGGCAGAAGAGTTGAGAGACTCGGAGATAGATTCCCTGTCGGATCTCTCCGGTGATGATGATCTGTTTGAAACAATGTCACAGGAACTATTGAGGGCCCAGGGCGAAGATGTTGCTTCTGCCTTGACTTTCTCAAAGTGGATAGCCATGGATTCTGGGAAGACATCACCTTGTGTGGAGCTGCACAGTACTACCAAAGAGACATTGTCTAAAGTTGCTAGTTTGCTTCCGACACCTGTCGGGTCTATGGTGAGTAAATCACCGAACTCTTGTGTGCCTCCAGGTTTGGGGAAAAATAGACCTTTGCCTAAACTTGCCCGTTTGTAGAGAGTGCTCACTAAGCGAGTTGCCACAGAATATGGTCTGGAATTTCCCTATGTTGCTCAGGAAATTATGCAGGAAATTGAGGCCAACCGGGAACAGTGGTGCAGTGAAGCTGTTTGGGACTATTTGTGCCAAAACCTTTCCGGAGAGTTGGGTATTGTGTTGCCAAAGTGGTCATTTGCAGACCTGGAAAAGATGATGTTGTGTACTTTATCACTACCGTGGATAAACTGGGAAAGAAACTGACATTGCCAGATCCTCGGTTTTATTGGTGATTATGAAAAAGAACTTTGGGGTGTGTAGTTAGAAAGTGTCAGTGTTTAGAGATCTCCGTGGTCAAGAGATGATGTCCATCCCAGCGTTTTTAAATCCAAAGACTCTTTGCTAGCTGGATTTTCTTTATTTAAAGGATGTGATTTACTCAAAGATAGTGATGGACTTTTCAAGTTACTTTAGTTTGTTTTCATTGAAAGGAAAATATATGGGAAGAGAGTGTCATTCTTCTTTCGGAATGAGACTTTGCTCCTAAACTGTTAGTGATGATACTGTACATATTTAGTGTGTGTCTCTAACTGTTTTTTTTTCAGGAACAATTGGATCTTCCATCAAGCTGTTAGGCTTTTCAGCTAGATAGATAGTGGGACTTGTAACAGTTCTAAATGTGATTTCTTTTTGCGGATGTGAATATGTTGTTCTGTAAATGTTAGAACTGTCATATTTCCATTCTGTCTTTTCTTCTTCTTCATCCAAGTTTTTCTTAAAAAAAAAAAAAAAAAAAAAAAAGAAAAAAAGTTCAAATACCTACTCTCAGGCTTGGGAGTTATTTTGACAGATGTTGAGGACAACGTCTATTGTAGTGGGGGGAGTATGTAGCGCTGGTAGACTTTCAATCTACTGCTGATAGGTAAATTTAGTGGGTTATCCATTCATACATACATTCAGATTTGTCTCTGTTCCAACTTGACTGAGTTGTGTGTAGTTTCACACTGTGCCTGTGGGTGTCGTTGTCACCATGGGTCGGTGTTGGAAAGGCAACACGTTGAAGTGTATGAGTGCTCCTCTGTCCCGGAGATAACTCGGTGGAGGTGGTCCTCCGGGTTGCATTCTGGGAGAGGGTATTTATGGGACAGACGCCATGTTTTAGGGTTCGTCTTTCATTCCACCTGCTGGCCCTCCTGCCCGACAGGTATGTGTTAGGAGTACTACTGCGTGGTCCTCCGATCGGGAGGCCCACATTGCTGCAGCGTATGGGTGGGCCCAGAAGCCTGTCTGGGGCCTACTACAGCGGCAAGCGAATGGTCCTGGGCTGTCTGTCCTATGGGAAGAAGCTGGACAACTGAGAAGATCCCAGGGGAGGACCCGTCATGGAAGGATCATGCAGAGTGCTGGTCTGGAGAGGGGCCTGGTGACTCAGTTGGAGGACGTATCCTAAAGTTAGCCTACCGCATAGTACTGCCGGGTCGGCTTAAAGGTTCTAATGCTGTGTTTGCTATTCATCGTAAACCATTACATCCTGTGGCAGAGGATCATACGGGTTTTGTTCTATTCAAGTCTGTGGCAGAGACTTTTGTTTGTGCTGCGTACTGGCTGTTAGGTTAGTGAGAGAAACCTATCCAGGCGGGCAAAGATTCAATATAAATATAAAGTGTAGAGATTGCGCCAACTCATAAACAATATGTGTAGTGAAGCAGCCAACATAACAAACTGACTGATGTAAGTGTATAGAAATAATAATCAAGTGTGGCGCTAACGTGACAGAATACGTGTTATTGGTCAGATAACAGTAATATCTGAGAAAGAGGTACCGTGTCCTGACGTGTGTACCTGATGTGCTAGTGATAGTTTTTATGGAAAAATGTACTCTCTTCACAGAACCCCATAAAAACAGACCAACAAAAAATAATAAAAAAAAATATAAAATAAAAAGCACTAAAGCACTAAAAAATAAGAAATAGAAAGCACTAAAGATAGTGAAAGGTTAAGTGTACAAAAACACATAAAAGTGATGAATGATATATCCTGAACCTATATATCAATTAGGTATGGATAGTATATACAGGATAACACATTCAAAGATGACTCAAAAGTGCAATATAATAGGTATACAAAATATCATAGTGTACTGTATGTATAACTCAACAAAAATTGTGTTCATCAGGGCAAAGCCAGGATGTGAACGCATAAGTCCATAAGGAAGTGAATATGTGTGAATACTGAGAATCCATTAATAAGTGGTTGGGGTGCTCGCAATTAACCCCATGACAGTCTAAAAGTGAGCAGTCTTCATATAAGGTAAATAGAAGCTGTTTGAAAGGATCCTTGAATGTAGGTGGATTCTTCACTCATTAAGATGGTATCAACCCAAAGAAATAAGCAAAGGAATGCCCTTACCAGACAAGGTGGACTCACAGGCCCTTGGCGGTGAGTCAAACGAGCTTGTACCGTCAAGCGGTGTGGTACGACAATCCGTATGATGGTCTTGTGCAGAGTCTCATCAGATGTTGTCAGATGGTATATCTCTGGGGGTGCCAAACCGGAATCCGGAGCCTCCAATGTTCCGTTTCGGTCATCAGACGATCGCTTCCTCAATGACCCATCATATGGACAAGCAAACAAAGGAAAAAAGACTTCCACATAGTGTGAATCCTTTTTTAAAAAACGTTGTAGCGTTTTATTGATATCAAAATTATTTTCCAAAAATTTATAAAAATGGGCAGTAAAAACTCGGCTCAAAACGGCAAGATAATATAAAATACAGCGCAGTGAGTGATGGTAGGGGTATAGACATAAGAATCCGACGCGTTTCGTCCTCAAAGACTTCTGCTGGGGTATGAATTGACCCCCCATCCACTGCGCTTTATATATTCTGAACTCTAATTCAATAAAACAGCTGATTAGCGCTATTGCACGGCATGACTTCCGGGTTTGGCGGCGTCACTGATGACTAACAGT
Organism: Aquarana catesbeiana; assembly: GCF_042186555.1. NCBI lineage: Eukaryota > Metazoa > Chordata > Amphibia > Anura > Ranidae > Aquarana > Aquarana catesbeiana. The sequence goes on from NC_133325.1 coordinate 707,664,821, forward strand.
CATGTAATGTTCCAGCGGCCAATCATATCCCCACAGAGCTGGTCGAGAACCACACCTCACTTCTGTTCTCCAATCAACAATTCGGCCTTCCTATTTGCCCCTGTAGTCACATGCCAATCATGTGATCTGTTTCATATGAAGTGACGAAGGGCTGCTCGTAGCTTGCGTATCACAGGAGATAGGAAGTGGGAGCTCACCAGTCCGAGACCTGGAACGCAAATATTGCGGCAATCCAGGATAGTAAAGTCTTTTTGCATCTAAATATATGTGACCCAGTCAACATCACGGAAGTCAAATCATTAAACAGTGTCTTATTACATATTTGTATAAAGTACATGTGACATGGGTAATTTATAAATAGTCTACTCGCACAGATGGCATATACAAATAGATCCTGATCTAACGCTCCTATATAGCAATAATTAGAGCATGCCAGAAAAAGATGGTTAACATAAAAAATGAAAATTAAAAGGTTTGTAAAAACAGACCATAATAAACAGCCTGTATAGAGTTATAATCATAAGACATATACATGTATGAACCATTCTTGGAAAAGTGTTGGATATCAGAATGATATTCAATATAGCCCTTAGAAAGAATGGAGAGAGCGGAGATGTATAATTCTATATCACAGCCCAGATCAAACCACTAAAAATTATTATAAAAATATTATAAATAAAGAAAAAGAGTTGTAATAATATTGGTGTTAGGTGGAATATATATATTGGGAAAAAGAGCAAAGATTTATTCCTCCCAATATATTAAAGTCAGTGACTGGTATTATACTATTGTATGGAAAAATCATATTAAAAATTATTCAGAGAAGATATTTAACTCCTTGATGCTAAAATAAAATTTCAACAGGACCCCGCCAGAGGCTTGATAAAAAGCGCTCCAGAGTCCCAATCAAAGTGGGATCAAAGGAAGTCGCAGAGGAAAATAATAACAAATATAATGAAAATAAAAAATATAACTAAAAGTGAGAGAAATAAAAGATAAAAAAGGGATATAAAAGCATCATAAGTCTATGTGTTCCAAAAAGATCTCGGACCAACCATGAGAGAGGTACCAACGTCTAAGATTGATTGATAAAGGCATTGATATCCCAATCAACGTTGAGTCCGTATGGTACATAGCATTTCATGAGGTGTATCCAAAAAGTTTCTAATTTGGACACGCCCCTCACATTCGGTTCCCCCCTCCAATGTGGAACGAATTTATCTATGATTTGAAATTTTGTTCCCAATGGATTTTGATTGTGATGGTGTAGATAGTGTTTAGGTACACTATGGTTTGTGCGTCCTTTTGTTATAGCTGTAATGTGTTCGTTCACTCGTATAGAGAAATTGCGTATAGTGCGTCCTATGTATTGTTTACCACAGGGACAGGTGATAAGGTATACGATGAACTTCGTAGTACATGTGGCAAAATGTTTCATCCTATATTCCCTCCCAGTTGAGGATGACATAAACGTTTCAATTTTTAGGAGATTTGCAGGCATTAATTTTACATACTGTGCATTTCCTACAAGGGTAGAAGCCTTTCAGGTCGTGAAAAAAGGATGGTGTTTTTTGGGGGGTCTATTACACCTGGTGCAATCTGTCCTCTTATTGCTGGTGCACCTTTATAAACCACTCCAGCTTGTTCGGGGAGTAGTGGACCCAATATACGATCGCTCTTTAGTACTTTCCAGTGCCTAGAGATAATACTCTTTATCTGTTTATGTTGGATGGAGTAGTAAGTAAGGAAAGCCCATCTGTGTCTATTATCTTGAGATCTCTTGGGTTGTTCTGCCAACAACGATAACCGATCAATAAGGGACACTTGTTGGATTTAATGATCGATTTGTCCTCCATCATATCCCTTTTCTCTGAACCTGGATTTGATAGTCTTCGCTTGCACATAATAATCAGATACAAGGGAGCAGTTGCGTCTGATTCTCATCAGTTGGCTCCGAGGAACTGATTTCAGCCAAGCTGTATGATGGCAGCTGTCAATCGGAATATATCCGTTACGGTCGGTGACCTTGAAAAAGATTTTCGTTTCCAATTGGCCGTTGACAGCTGAGATTTCCAGGTCCAGGAAATGTATCGTGGAAGTGCTGGCTTCATATGATAAATGGATGCCCACTTCGTTCTCATTGAGACCCGACATGAAACTATTAAGTGATTCCATGGTGCCTCTCCATAGGAGGAGGATGTCGTCAATGTACCTGGCCCACAGAGCTAACTGCGGGGGGTCCAGGGCCCTGACGACATCCTCCTCCCATTTGGCCATGAAAATGTTGGCCAGGCTGGGGGCAAATTTCGCCCCCATAGCTACCCCTTTCGTCTGCAAATAGTAATGGTTATCATACCAAAAATAATTCGACTTGGTAGCAAAGTGTAACAGATCCATAATAAACCTCTTTTGGGTCCTGGGGATGTTTTTTCTCTCGACAAGAATAGTTCAACGGCTCCTAGGCCCAACTCATCCAGGCGGGCAAAGATTCAACTCTAAGAGTAAAGTACATTCACCTACAAGATTTCAATTCCTAATAATACACTAAGAAAAGGTATTTGAACTTCCCTGCAACTCTTCTTCTACCTCATTCCTGCTACTTCCTACAGTTAAGTTTATTAAACCATTGGAAAAGATACTCAAGTGTCCGGTGCCTACATTGTCTGGTATTAAACTCAACGGGACCCTAGACCCAGTCCTGGTGAAATAGTGGTAACGAAGGTGACGGTAACAGCCCGCTTTAAACCAGCAGCTCCACCGAGAGTTATTGCTATATATATATATATATATATATGTGTGTATATAAAAAGATGATTCTGTATTGTAATTTGTGTTTCTCTCTTTTGTAAAATAACAATAGATGACCTCTAACTGACACTTTTTCTGAACAGCTTGATCTGTTAAAGGAAGTTGAAAAATAACAGAAATAAAATAAAGCAAAAAAACTTAAAAACGAAAGGAATTAAACTAAAATGGGTAAACTGTAATATAACACACTGATATGAAGACTACACACACACGTGGGACAATCTCAGTGTTAGGCACACACGTCTGGGCAGTCAAAACACATGATGATGACGACGTGCCCTCCCACTTCTACCAGAGAGGAGGAGCCGCTGTCCAGTCCCAGATTAGGGCACCGCCCCATCCTAGCACACAGCGGATGAGATTGTATCCACACTGCTAACCAATCCAATCCATACAACTACCGGCCGCTCCCACCCACAGCACTAACAGCCAATCATACCCACCAAACTACCGTCTGATCCCACCCACAACTCTACCAGCCAATGCCACCGCCAAAACTACCTGCCGATCCCGCCCACAACTCTGCCAGCCTATCGCACCCACAGTACTACCGGCCAGTCAAACCCACAACACTACTGGCCAATCACAGCTCTCACTGCTACTATTGTTAATCGGTATTAACAGGAAAACGATTCGAGGTAGGCGGGGCATCGGCTAGCGGTTGGCTGGATAGTTCCCATCCAGCGAGGGGATTGTATCATGTGATCTTCTCCTGGAGCGGAAGGGGAAGGTGCGCGGGAGGATTCAACTGGGAGCCGGAAGTCCTTTTAAACGGGTGAGGTGTGTGTTGTGTATTAGATCCCCGGTTGTTTCCTCTCACCTCTGTGTATAGTGCGCCTCTCCCCCGGCATTGTCATTCGCTCACTAGTCCGGGGTTATTCATTGGCTGACAATGGACTGATAGATAGCAAGAAGCCTGACACCAGATGTATTGTGTGTGTGACCCCACTGAGGAGGAATGTTCCCTCACTTCCTGTTCCTGTGACACCCCTACCAGAGATGTGGTTGTCACCTGCAGGGCACAGAGCCATGAGCACATTGTCAGCAGCTTTACATCGTCTCATCTATTGCAGCTTACCAGTCCTCGGATGTGTTGGCTGCATTCGTTTACTTCTATCAGGTTTTTGTTCTGTGTTTTTTTTTTTTTTCTTTACTTCTGGTGATCCCGGTGTTGTAAAAAAAAAAAAGCTCGACCTATGCAAAACCTCGACCTCGTCACTTCCGGTGCGGCTATGTCACCAAACAGATGTTCATATGGCTATACCGTGCATGTGCAGATGCTATATCCGTGCGAGAAAAAATTATAGACTCGAGAGGGACGAGTGGAGTCGGTGCGAGTCGCTTAATTACATCATCGGCAGCACCGCGTCCCTGTAGAGCGCTAACACACAGTGCATATTACTGCATCACAGAGGTGTGAATGAGGGAGAAGGAGAGGGCCCCTGGGTGGCCATTTAGTGAAGGAGAGGGCCCCTGGGTGGCCATTTAGTGAAGGAGAGGGCCCCTGGGTGGCCATTTAGTGAAGGAGAGGGCCCCTGGGTGGCCATTTAGTGAAGGAGAGGGCCCCTGGGTGGCCATTTAGTGAAGGAGAGGGCCCCTGGGTGGACATTTGGAGGAGAGGGCCCCTGGGTGGACGTTTGGAGGAGAGGGCACCTGGGTGTATAGAGTACCCCCAAGGTGAATGGGGGAGGAGGAAAGGGCCCCCAGGGTGGTTGGCAGAGTGGACCCCTGGCTGTTTGGTGGAGAAGGAGATGGCCCCAGGGTTGGCCAAAATTGGAAGAGCTGGTACTTGGGTGGTTGGAGGAGGAGAGGGTGCCACCTTTCTCCCCTGGAGGACAGTGGTGGCCCATGCGTTGTGGGCACAGCCCCCCCAGACACCTCCGCCACCCTCCCTATTCATGTGCCCATCCCCTTTCAGGACGCCGAACACATGAATTACTATGGCGAGGATAGACGGGGGGGGGTGTGCATTTTGAAGCACGTGATTGGAGCCAGAGGCCCAAACAGGCTTCACAATAGGGTGGGCTCGGGGTGCAGAGCACTGCGTCCTAAACCAACCCTGTTGTGTGGCATAGCGAATGAATTTTTGGTATTTTCACACTAACATTCCTCCCTGACAATCAGCAGGCAGGCCAGTGAGACCTGTCTCCCAATTGGCCAAAGCATTAGGCGATCCTATTGGATGCCTAACGCTTTGGTGGAAGAGGAGACACGGCGGAGGAAGCCTGAGGAGCCAAGCGGACACAGAAGCCGCAGCCGCCGCTACAGAAGAGGAGTAGGAAGCCCCGTCACTCGGTAAGTGCCGCCGGACCGGCCGCACTTGAGGGGGGGGCTTAGTGAAATGACAACTCAGCCGAGGGACGCGCCTGGCTACATTTGATGGGCACGAGTGGCTGCATAGCATATACTGGGCACACATGGCTGCATTTGATGGGCACAGTGAGGCTGCGATTGATGGGGGTTCAGACTTTTCAGTTTGTTTGCGCCCCCCCAAAATTTTGAGCACCAGCCGCCACTGTCACAGACACTGCTGTATAATTTTCCTTGACCTCCCATATATGTATTTTGCGGGGCTGTGCACAGACAGATTTGTGTAAGCGGAGGCTCCGTATGTCAGGCTGCTGTTTTTGTTCCTGAACAGATTGCACAGCCCTTCACATTATGTACATCATGCAGTGTGGATGCTCATATTGATGAGAAATGTCTTCTGTGCAAAGGCTTGGCACCTCCCACAGGCATAGCTCTGTTTTTCCTCGGCCTCCCATTGATACACACAGTGTTATTATGCACGGGGCCCACCCCCTTCTCCAGAGCAGGCGAGGGGTGTGTTGGGGGTGGGGCTGGATGCGGTGCTGCCGATTATGTAATTAAGCAACTTGCACCGCCTCCACCCGCTCGAGTCTATGATTTTTCTCGACCGAAAATAGCATCTGTGCATGCGTGGTATAGTCAAGGTGAAACAGTGCGAACAGCTGTTTGGTGACATAACCTCACCGAAAGTGACGGGGTCGAGCATTTTTTTTTTTTTTTTACAACACCCGAAATATCGCTCCTCTGTCTTGTCTGCGCTCCCTTGTCTGCAGTATCTGTAGACAGCCATGGTTGTCACCCAGGCTGGACTTCAATATGTACCTATTACATGATGGGAAGAGTAGTTCACACAATGAAGACAAGGAGGTTTGTTCATTCTCCTAGGCCCCATTCACTGTGATGCAGTAATATGCACTGTGTGTTAGCGCTCTACAGGGGCGTTCTTTTAAATGGCATCACAACATAGCTCTGACACACGGGAACATGCTAAGGTGTTGCTAAAAAAGGTGGATGTCTGTTTTTTCTTTTGGTGTGCCAACCCTTTTCACCTGCATGGGCGGAGCCTTAGGGCCAGTTCACTCCATAGAAACACATGGTTGTTCTGCCCTTGTCAAAAAGCAAGATAGCACTTTCTAAAATTAAAAATAAATCTTTTGTATATTGTAGGTGATGGCACTTCCGGACACCGAGAGGAGGTCATCTGGCTGGAAATGCTCCAAAACCGCCCTTCAGGAAGAAGATGCCGAAAACCTTCTAAAGGAATTTGCAGAATTGAAGCGTAAAGAGAGGGAAAATGACCCTGAAGTGAAACGTGTAAAGAACAAATATAAACTGAGGGCCTCAACTTATCCATCTCCTGGTAATATTTTACAAACTGGACACCAATCTCCTCATTCTCCAGGCCTGGGGGTTCTACCTCTGCTCCCCGCACAGAAATGTAAGCCTCAGGAACCTGGAAATGAGCCTTTTAAACAATCAACATCTTTTCCAGTGAAAAAAATGGACAACCTGGTCCACTCTGGCAGGCAGCTGCCACTCACCCCGTCATCTACTAAGCCTGAGCAATGTCATGTACTGAGGGAGATTCAACCCAATGCCAACAGCTTGCAGAAACTGTCTCGAACTGTCCACAACTCTGGTATATGTAACACAACTGAAATTATAAGTGATGTAGAGGATGTAAAAATATCCGACCCTTTGAAAGACCCAGAGAATGAGATTCCGATGTCTAAGATCAGTGCACACAAAGTGAGTTTTTCATTGACTTTATATGTACATAGGCCGCTTTAGGTAACTCAGCATTTTGACAGTTTTGATAATGTGAATTAGGGCAGTCAAAGGATCTACTGTATAAATATTTCTTTGGTCAGATTCCCAGGATATTTTTGTAATAGTCTCTTTATTAGAATTTAAATGTAGGAAACAAGTTACAGGATTACATAAACCGCAAACAAAGGTTCAAGTTTTGCAATCTACCATACATCCATCTTAGTCATACATAGGATCTTTCAGTGTTTAACACAGCTACGTGTTTTTTTTTTTACATACAATAGGTATAAAAATATAATGTCAGGTTACCTCAAGAAAACATCCAACCACAGGACAGCAGCTCAGCCTGTGTCTGTGATAAGGAACGGCTTCAGCCCAGCTCCATCCAAGCCACACCACCGACGCATTTCACACCACCAATAGGGCTTAGTCATGACGGACCATGGGGCGAAACACGACAGGGGGAGATGCTTGTATGGAGACAGACTGAAGCTATTCATTATCACAAACATGGGCTGAGCTGGTGTGCGGTCGTTGGATGTTTTCTTACTAGGAGTTGCATAGAGCCGGGACAAGCTCTTTCTTCTGCCTGCACCCAATAGTAAGAGTCACCGGACTTTTGGATGCATTTCTACAGAGGCACCCCAAGTTTTGCATGGTCACATCTCATCTCAAGACGCACATAAAACGTCGGCCTGTTCTGTGTGTGGTCAAGTTTAAGGCACCTGTATGATTACTTATGTTTACATGTATTACATTGGTACACCATTGATTTTATATTTTTCCAGAAAATAGAGAAAAACAAAGAGGTGGTAGGAGTAGAAAGGTCAAGAATAACATTGTAAAACAAGGGTAGTACAATAGTCAGTCGAAAACACTCATCATAATAACAGTTCTAAGAGCATACCAATGAAGTCTTAAATCAAGAATTTGGAACATAAACTATGGGGTTGATTTACTAACGGCAAATCCACTTTGCACTACAAGTGCACTTGGAAGTGCAGGCATTGTAGATCTGAGGGGAAGATCTGAAATGAGGGGAAGCTCTGCTGATTTTATCATCCAATCATGTACAAGCAAAAATGCTGTTTTTTATTTTCCTTGCATGTTCCCTCAGATCTACAGCGACTGCACTTCCAAGGGCACTTGGAGTGCAAAGTGGATTTGCCTTTAGTAAATAAAGCCCTATTTACTATATCATGTTCTAGTACATTTGTTACAAGTGGTTAAAGGGGGTTGTAAAGGTAATTTTATTTTTTTTAAAAAATAACTAACATGTCATACTTACCTTCACTGTGCAGCTCGTTCTGCACAGAGTGGCCCCGAACCTGCTCTTCTGGGGTCCCTCGGCGGCTGTTTCAGCTCCTCCCCGCAAGAAATAACCACCTTAATGCGAGCTCCCTCGCATGGTGGTTAGTTGTTGCGGGCGCGCTCCCGTGATACAGCCGGCGGCTATAGCCGCTCGCTCTATCACTCGGCCCCGCCCCCCGGCGCGCCGCGTCATCGGATGTGATTGACAGCAGCGCGAGCCAATGGCTGCGCTGCTTTCAATCCATCCACTGCAGCCAATCAGCGACCAGGCTGAGCTGCAATAGAGATGACGGGAACGAGCAGCGAAGATTCGAGGTGTCAGGTAAGTAAAACGGGGGGCTGGGGGCGGCGATATTGTCAAAAGTTTTTTACCTTTACAACCCCTTTAAAGGTATCAAAAAGATATTGGGTAGGCCAAAAAGGAAATAATCTTAAAGTTCCCATTTTAATAGAATGTTTCCAACCTATTCCATATTTTTGCGGTGAGATATTCACAGGGTATCAACTATGCCAACCAGAAAATATATGGATTTTGAGTGGCTCCATGAAGAACTGTAGCTATATGGAATGCTGTGTCCTGTCAATGTCCAAGTCTTCTGTAGGTGGCTAAGTGGTCAGAAACCTTTCTTGGTGTGTTAGGTTCCTGCATTTACCTCCTGTGAGGGACACTATTTGCAAGAAAATTAAGTTTTTGTGTGAGCCTTCTTGTTGTGTGTTTTTTTTTTTTTTTTTTTTTTTTTTAAGAATCTTAAATGTGACTGCTGGTTTCCACCTGCACCAGGCTTCAATGCATTTTCCATGTCAATCAGAAATGTACATACTTCATTGAATCTTGTGATGTTCCAGTTTGGTACTGACTCTTCACAGGGAACCTGATTGACAAGGAACTACACCTCCCATATTTTTGTCCTAACACTGCGTTTTCTAACAAAAGACTGCTTTATCTGCTCTCCAAATGCTCTTCAATAGGACATGCCGCATCCAAAAAAAAATGACGTAAAGCAAGTCAAACAGAGTCTCTGGATTTCTATGTGAGCTACTCAAAGTCAATAAGATTTTGCTGACCTGCCCTCAAAGTGCGTTTCAAACACACATTAACAAGAGCCCTTAAGGAGCAGGCTTATGGGCTCTCAAATGTTCTTAAAGGCTAAGTTCACCTTTTGAAAAAAAAAAAAAAAAAAAATTATATATAATTTTTTTTTTTTTCTTTCTAAGGCGTCTGCAGAGCATTGTACCCGCGGTCAGCAGACCCTTAGGATAGCTGTCTGCCCGTACCTCCATCATGGACAGGTACTTACTTGAGAGCAGGAGGACCAAGAACTACGAGGACGGTCACCGGTGCACTTGTAGTTTATTAAGAACTGTCAGCTGCAATAGATGATGGTACTTGTAGTCTATTCTTTCACAGGAAACTGTGAATGAATGACGCACTTGTATGGCCAGAGCACTGCACGACTGTGCTGTTTTCAAATTGTGACAGCGGGGGGGGGGGGGGGGGGATTCCCCCACCCCCTGTCACAGGGAGAGGTGGTGAGTAGGCAGATGCTGGAACATGTTACATGTCACACCCCCCCCCCCCCCAAAAAAAAACAGGTGGAACATGGAACATGTTCCATAGGTGAACTCATCCCTTAAACTGGCTGAAAAGAGCCAAAATTGTATATGTCCTGCTGCATTTGCAGGCTATATCAGTGAGAAAATGCAGAGATCTACGTTGATGTGCAGATGGCAGTGATGCACAGCAAGCATTCATTAATAACAACTAATCTGACAGCACTGAACTAGAATTTGGTTACCATTTGCTACTGTGTAGAGCATATTTTTGTTATTCTTTGCATCGGCTCATTAAATAGGGTTGTTTGCCAAAATCAATGAAACTTGCAAAATAGTTTACGTATTTAAAAAGGCACAATATGCACATGTAAGTTCCACACATAGCAACTCGAATATTCCTAAAACAGGTTGGACAAATCAAATGCCCCAGTAAGCCGAAGTGCCTTAAACAACTGAGCAAGTACTATTATGGGATCTTTCTTTCTGAATGATGGTTTTTGTATATTGCAGGTGATGGGTCTTCCGGAAACAAAGAGGAGGTCATCTGGCTGGAAATGCTCTAAAACTGCCCTTGGTGAAGAAGATGCCATAAACCTTTTAAAGGAATTTGCAGAATTGAAGCGTAAAGAGAGGGAAAATGACCCTGAAGTGAAACGTGTAAAAAACAAATATAAACTGAAGACCTCAGCTTATCCATCTCCTGGTAATATTTTACACACTGGACGCCAATTGCCTCGCTCTCCGGGCCCAGGGGTTCTACCTTTGCTCCCCTCACAGAAATTTGAGCCAAAAGAACCTGGAGATGAGTCATTTGATCAGTTGAGGTCTTTTTCAATTAAAGAAGTGGACAATATAGTCCCTTCTGGTAGGCAGCTGTCACGCACCCCTTTATTGGCTGAGCCTGAACAATGTCATGTACAGGGAGGGATTCCCCCCAATATTCAGAATGTAAACAGTATGCAGAAACTGTCCCGGACTGTTAACTCAGTAAGATGTAACACAACTGAAATTCTAAGTAATGAAGAGGATTTAAACATGCCTGACACTTTGGAAGACCTAGAGAAAAGGAATCCAATGTCAAAGATCAGTGCACACAAAGTGAGTCCTTTCATTGAGTTTACTCCAGGTACATAGACAGTTTGTTTTTGGGGTAGCTTAAATACGTTTTAAAATTATTTTGCTGCCCTTCCTCTACACTTTTAAAACTAATGCCGCGTACACACGGTCAGACTTCTCGATGTAAATTGTGCGATCGGAGCTTGTTTTCGGAAATTCTGACCGTGTGTAGGCTCCATCGGACAGTTTCCATCGGAATTTCTGTCGCACAAAATTTGAGATCTGGTTCTGGTTTCCGACAACAAAATCCGTTTGCGCAAATTACGATCGTGTGTACACAATTCCGACGTACAAAGTGCCACCCATGCTCAGAATTGAGCATAAGAGCCGCACTGGCTATTGCACTTAATTTTTCTCGGCTCGTCATACGTGTTGTACGTCACCGCGTTCTTGACGTTCGGAAATTCCGACAACTTTGTGTGACCGTGTGTATGCAAGACAAGTTTGAGCCAACATCCGTCGGAAAAAAATCCATGGATTTTGTTGTCGGAATGTCCGATCGTGTGTACGGGGCATAAGGATACTTTCACACTCAGGCACTAAAGGGCTAAAAATAGCGTCTGTAAATCACCTTCCTCTCCAGTGTGAAAGCCCAAGTGCTTTCACATTGGAGCAGTGCACTTACAGGACAGCGGGCAAAAAGCTAAAATGATGGTATAGTGGCGCTTTACCGCCGACGTCCCCACACCCCAGTGTGAAAGTGCTCTAAGTGTTACTAAACCCAGGACCCTGCATTCACTATATGTGGTCTTACACAGTACATGGAAATGCAATTATTTTAGTAAATATAAACTGCTAAATACCTTTTCTCATCAGCAGTATATAGCAGTCCTGTGACTATTAGTGTCTTGTTAAGGCCCCTTTCACACGGGACGGATCCGTGTTGATCCGCCCCGTGTTTATCCGCTGCTCAGCGGGGATCGCTCCGCTTTCCCCAGCTGAGCAGGCAGATGACAGGGCGGGACCCGCACACTGTGCAGGGACCGCCCTGTCAGATCTCCGCTCTCCCCTATGGGGGATCGGAGGAACACGGACCGTCTGTCCGTGTTCCTCCGATCCGCTCTGCAGACGGATAGAAAAATAGGATTTTCTTCCGTCCGCAGAATCGGACGACAGCGGAGGCGGACGACATCGGGTGTTAGCGGATGTACATCCGCTGACACCCGCTATCCCATAGGGATGCATGTATGTCCGTATTTCATCCGAAAACGGATGGATGAAATACGGACATACTGTCCGCATGTGTGAAAGGGGCCTAAAGCTTGTAGGAACAGTTTTTCTTCTGCACTGACTGTCCTATCAGGATGCAGGACCCCTGACGCTCTGGACAGTGCTGATTGGCCCTGTGCTGATCACATGCATCCTCCCAAGAAAAAAAAAAAACTCTAGCAATACACACCAAACTGAGCATGTGCAGCTTGTCCCCTGGCTCTGTATTATCAGGAAATTATTAGGAGTCAGTGGAAGCAGGAGAAGATCAGAGAAAAAAGGATCAAACATCCTTTTTACACTATGCAGAAGATTAACCCCTTAGGTTCCACTGTGAGTATAACAAGCATGCTTTACTGCAGATACAGACTGATATTACTATTGTGGGTTTATTAACACTTTTTAAAGTAAAACTTTAGTCAGAAATAAGTCCTACTAGAATACGTAGGCTGGCTCCTTTTGCAGGTATAGCTATGTAAAACATTAAAAAGAAGTGCCTATACTGTGTAAAATCCAATAATACACTGCCTCACCCTGCTCTGCACATGCTCAGTTGCTCTCACTTTTCATGCACTACTGAATTTGTAGAGGAAGATCTGCTGACAACCTTAATGTGGAATCAAACCCTCCTATTCTTTGCCTCCAAGAAAGCTGCAGCTGCCATGGTGCTGCACTTGTGATCAGTTATGACACCAGCCATTTGATGCTTTGACAGTTTGGTGGAGGAGACAAGCAAGTGTGACCGTTAGCAATTGTTCTGTTCACACCACAACATTGGTATCACGTGCAGATTTTTTATTTTTTTTTCACAGGAGTTTGCAAAGTGTATGCAGTTTTCTGCATGGGAAAAAAAAACTGACGTGACATCAATATTGTGGTGTGAACAGGGCAGAAGAGAAAGTGATGATTTATATCTGTGCATTGGAAAAAAAAAAAAAAAAAAAGCATGAAAACTGATGTCAATGTGCATAAAGACTCCCTAAAACGTGCATGAAAACTGATGTAAACCTGTGTCTCTGCAACTGAAATCCGCATGGTTTTTCCATCAGTTTTTATGTATGTATGGTGTTAACGAGGCCTTAGATGTCCTTGTTTCTGAAGTAGAGACACATACTCACTGAAGTGGCTGGGTGTGTATGATATGGTACTTTAAGCAAACCATCTCCTCACATATGAAGCACATGGCGTTAAGTTATGGAACTTTTTTTTTTTTTTTTTTTTTAGTAGACATTGCTGTGTACTTTATTCAGAATGCACATCTTCAGTTTGTACAGAAAATTAAAAGTTCTTAAATGTAAGAAAATATTATCCTCTTTTTAATTTTAGGAAACTACTGAAGAGGTGAAGGTCTCGAGCCAGCAGACTCATACTATCAGGAGAATAAGTGAACTACCTGTTCAAGGCAAGGATTTATTTAATAAAGTAGTGACCAGATAAAATGTTCATGTATTTATGCTTTCAATTTAAAGTTTTAAAATAATATTTAATTTTAACAATATTAGAATAAAAATGAAAGGATGTAATCTGGCATCTTTCGAATACGTTTGAATATGTTCATTCAATTTTAAGACACATTTGTATGTTGTATGTGTGTTTGTGGTGTGTTTTTTTTTTTTTTTTTTTTTTTTTTTTACAATATGAAAAAATGACTAATGGTACCAGGTATAACACGCATAATAACATTTCAATATATTTTATTTACAACTTAATAAAAAAAAAAAGACCATAATAAAAACACAGGGGATGATAATCCCTATTAAGGTTATATCCTCATTCATTGCTCAAAAGAATATAAATCACTGTACATAACGTCAATGGTAGCAAACCAAAAGGTCAATGTTTCTCAAAGATGCTTCCTCAGGACATTTTTTTTTTTTTTTTAATTCAAAGAAGAGTAACATGTTCCTCCAGAGCAAGAAAGATGGAAAACGTGGCAGCCCACAGGCCCAACCAGTCAGATATGTTTTTGACAGCTTACGTAGCTCATACAGTATTAAAGCTTAATTCTATTTTAAATTAACGAACATGTCATATTTGCAGCTCCGATCCTCTTGTTTTCAGGTCCCCCCTCGAGCAGTGCCTCCAGAGAAAGCTGACTGCTCTTGCGTCCATAAGACACATAAAGCCATGGCTTGGTCTCTCATCTCCTGGTGGCTTGTGACCATGGGTCCTGTGATAAAGTTGTAATATAGCTTGGGCTAATTTAATAGTAACTAATAACAAAGATTCTCCCCAAAAAATCAACAGCCGCAAGTCTCTGATCCACTTTTGTTTGTATTTATTTGATGAACTGGTCATTGAAGTGCAGTGTCTGTTATACAGTATAAATTATCATTTCTTTTCAATGCCAGATTTTCAAGTTGGTGCTTGAAGTGTCATTCCAGATCTAAAACTAGAAACTGCGGTAGAGGCAGATGACCACTTTTGTTATCCAGTAATCCATAGCAAATAATAAGGATATGTCTGTATTTCACTGATCCTATGGTAAACTGAGAGCTAGTTAGATGTTCTAATTTACCAGTTATCCCAGTGCTATATTGAATAAACATGTATGTGTCTTTGACTCTGAAGAGCAACAAAGAACAGATGTTTTACTCCAGAGAGTGTTTTCTTTTATAAAACCTGTTCTGCATACAACAGACTACGGCTTCCAATACCAAGTGTCTGAAAGACGTCTGTCTCCAGCCTGGCATGCAGTCAGCTTTTTTTCTTTCATTTTTGTAACCTACTTTATGAACAGGAAAATCACAAAGGTAACTACATTAAGCTGATTTTCTCAATTTGAATGAGAATTTTCTTAAAATGTAAGACTTTGTTTAATATGTAGTACAAAGTGGAAAGTGTAGATACCCATTGCAGTGAATTGCATTTCAGTTTATAAGCGCCATTACTGAAAAAAACTGATTGGTTGGTTGCTTTTGGTTATTGACATTTGCCTTGTAGTGTGAGCCTAATGTTTTATGCTCCTGTTTTGACAATAAGAGGTTGCTTACTTGTGTATATGCGTTTCTAGATGATTTTGAAACTGTTTTCATTATATTTTGGTGCAGGGTTGAATCAAATGCGCATTTCAGGAGTATTGAAAAAGATGCCTGGCTATGAGTGTCGCAGTGAAGACCTGGAGTTCCTGACATACATGAAAGCACAAGAGGAGGCTAAAGTACTGAAGGTAATCAGACTACCGCAAACACACATTTAACCTTTTTGCTGCCAGGGCTGTTTTTTTGTTTTTTTGTTTTCTTTTTGCACACATGCTTAAAAATCTATTTGAGGCCTGAAGATTGCATGGACAACCCCAGTTCCAAAAAAGTTGGGGCGCTGTTTAAAATTGCATAAAAACAGAATGCAATGGGCTACAAGACCCATATTTGCATATGGGAAAAAAAGAAAACCTATTGTATGTTTAAACTGAGAAAATGTACTATTTTAAGAAGAAAAAAAAATATGGTCATTTTGAAATTAATGGCAGCAACATGTCTCAAACAGTACCTGATCTACAAAAGAAAATTAATAAGCTATTGCACTGACTGGAGCCCAACCGTCATTTAGCGGGGCACATAAGAGGGCCCATAAGAGGATGCAGCTCCTCTCAGATTAGGTCTTGAGATCCTAATGCACAAATGAAAACAAACATGAGGGTGCCTCCATCTAGATGTAGTGATTTATTAAAGTATAAAAGACAAAAATGCACTCACTAGATAAAAGTGGATCAAGGCTTGTCATAAACCCATATAGACCGCCATAGGATCACTGTGAGGCTGCAGAGCTCAACAGGCATATAGTTGAAGCAGAGTTCTTGATGGAAGTACAGCTTTCAGGCTTTTTTTTTTTCTATAAAAATAACAATCATCTTATGCTTACCTTCTCTGTTGCAGTGGATTTACACAGAGCAGCCCAGATCCTCCTTTTCTCAGGTGCCTTTTCTGTGCTCCTAGCCCCTCCCCCTGTTGAGTTCCCCCACAGCAAGCAGCTTGCTATGGGGGGGCACCCAAGCCGAGCTGCAGCTCCGTGTGTCCATTTAAACACGGATCTGCGGTTTGGCCCCTCCCCCTCTCTCCTGATTGGCTAACTGACTTTGACAGCAGCGGGAGCCAATGGTGCTGCTGCTGTGTCTCAGCCAATCAGGAGGGAGAGGCTGGATGGCTGACAAACTCGTGGACAGAGGTGGGCTCCGGTAAGTATTAGGGGGGCTGCTGCACACAGAAGGCTTTTTACCTCAATGCATTAAGATAAAAAACCTTCTGACTTTACAACCCCTTTAAAAAACACACATACGCATGGAAAAAAATGTTTGAACCCCTGCTGATTCTGTACGTTTGCCCACTGACAAAGAAATGATCAGTCTATAATTTTAATGGTAGGTTTATTTTAACAGTGACAGACAGAATAACAACAAAAATATCCAGAAAAAATGCATTTCAAAAAAGTTATAAATTGATTTGCATTTTAATAAGTGAAAGAAGTATTTGATCCCCTATCAATCAGCAAGCTTTCTGGCTTCCAGGTGTCTTCTACACAGGTAACAAGCTGAGATTAGGAGCACTCCCTTAAAGGGGGTGCTCCTAATCAAAGCTTTTTACCTGTATAAAAGACACCTGTCCACTGATACAATCATTCAGATTCCAATCTCTCCACCATGGTCAAGACCAAAAAGCTGTCCAAGGATGTCAGGGACAAGATTGTAGACCTACACAAGGCTGGAATGAGCTACAAGATCATCGCCAAGCAACAACAGTTGGTACAATTATTCGCAAATAGGGGGGAGATAAAAAACTGACGTGACAGCAACATTGTGGTGGGAACAGGGCAGAAGAGAAAGTGATGATCTCTATCTGCATTAAAAAAAAAAATAGAGCGCATGAAAACTGGTGTCAATGTGCATAAAGACTCATTAAAACGCACATGAAAACTGATGTAAAGTCATGTCTCTGCAAGTGAAATCTGCACGGTTTTTCCATCAGTTTTGATGCATGTATGGATTGAACAAGGCCTTAGATGTCCTTGTTGCTGAAGTATATTGTGCGACACATACTCACTGAAGTGGCTGGGTGTGTGTGATATGGTACTTTCAGCAAACCATATCCTCACATATGAAGCACATGGAGTTAAGTTATGGAACTTTTTTTTTTTTCTTTTAGTAGACACTGCTGTGTACAGTATAACGAATGCATGGCTTCAGTTTGTACAGAAAATGAAAAGTTATAAAATGTAAGAAAATATTACCTTCTTTTCAATTTTAGGAAACTACTGAAGAGGTGAAGGTCTCGAGCCAGCAGACTCATACTATCAGGAGAATAAGTGAACTACCTGTTCAAGGCAAGTATTTGTTTAATAAAGTAGTGACCAGATAAAATGTTCATGTATTTATGCATTACATTTAAAGTTTTAAAATAATATTTAATTTTAACAATATTAAAATAAAAATGAAAGGATGTAATCTGGCATCTTTCTAATACCTGTTCATTCAATTTTAAGACGTGTGTGTGTGTGTTTTTTTTTTTTTTTAAACCATATGAAAAAAGGACTCTACTGGTACCAGGGATAACACGCATAACAACATTTCAATATATTTTTATTTACAACTTAATAAATAACACAAGGGATGATAATCCCTTTTAAGGTTATATCTTCATTGCTCAAAAGAGTATAAATCACTGTACATAACGTCAATGGTAGCAAATCAAAAGGTTAACGTTTCTCAGAGATGCCTCCTCGGGACATTTTCTTTGAATTCAAAGAAGAGTAACATGTTCCTCCAGAGCAAGAAATATGACAAACGTGGCAGCCCACCGGCCCAACCAGTCAGATATGTTTTAGACAGCTTACGTCGCTCATACAGTATTAAAGCCTAATTTTATTTAAAGTAACGAACATGTCATATTTTACCTGCTCTGTGCAGTAGTTTTGCACAGAGCAGCTCCGATCCTCTTCTTTTCAGGTCCCCCCCAACGCTCCTGGCTACTTCCCCCTTGATCGGTGCCTCCAGAGAAAGCCGACTGCTCTTTCTGTCCATAAGACACATAAAGCCATGGCTCGGCCCCTCTCTCTCTCCTCGTTGGTTTGGGGAGGGTGATTCCCGGAACATCGCTGGATCAGAGCAAGCTCAGGTAAGGATTGGGGGGGGGGGGGGGGCAGCGCTGCACACAAGGTTTTTTAAAAAACCTTCAGCCTGAAGAAAAACATGATCTATATTTTCTCATCGGCCAACAGATATATAAGTTAACCCAGCACAACAGGAGACACAGGCTGCTCCAGATAGAAGATTGAATTTCTAAATTGCCAGAAACCATCCAGATTGTGGAATTTTCTAAAACAGTGGTTCTCAACCCTGTTCACAAGTACCCCACACAGGCTATGTTTTTGGAATTTCTCTTAGATAAAATAGCTGTCCAAAATACCAAGCCATTGACTCTGATTTAAAGCACCAGTGCAAGATAAAGGAAAACCTGCAAACATGGCATGTTGGGGGGTACTTGAAGACAGGGTTGAAAACCATTGTTCTAAAGCACCATATACAGTACACTGTCCTGAAGTTAAAAGGACAGCACCATAAACGAATCCAGGTGGCTTGTGACCATCGGTCCTATGATAAAGTTGTAATATAGCTTAGGCTCTTTTAATTCCTTCAGCAATGGACTGTAATCTGGTAAGCTGCTATACAAAGTAAAAAAGGGGCTCTGTGCAAAGAGGGCTCCACAATCCTCTTGGTAGATATAAATCCTCATCTGGCTCGCTCCTTAGACTGCCATCACCTGAACCCCTGCCATGTTTTCTTTTTTTTTTTTTTTTTGGTAAATGCAGTTTAGCTAGCACTTGAAAATAGTGGCCTTTCCTAATAGTAACATGAATAACAAAGATTCTCGCCAACAGCAGTGCAGTCTCTGATCCACGTTTGTTTGTATTTATTTGATGAACTGGTCATTGGAGTGCAGTGTCTGTTATACAGTATAAATTATAATTTCTTTGCAATGCCAGATTGTCAAGTTGGTGCTTGAAGTGTCATTCCAGATCTAAAACCAAAAACTGCAGTAGAGGCAGATGACCACTTTTGTTATCCTGTAATCCATAGCAATTAATAAGGATATGTCTGTATTTCACTGATCTTATATTGGTAAACTGAGAGATAGTTAGTTAGATGTTCTGATTTACCAGTTTTCTCCAAAACCAAGTGTCTGAAAGACGTCTGTTTCCATGTTTCCAGCCTAGCATGCAGTCAGCTTTTTTCTTTCTTTTTTGTAACCTACTTTTATGAACAGGAAAATCACAAAGGTAACTTTAAGCTGATTTTCTCAATTTGAATGAGAATTTTCTTAAAATGTAAGACTTTGTTTAATATGTAGTACAAAGTGCAAGGCAGAAGTGGAAAGTGTAGATACCCATTGCAGTGAATTGCATTTCAGTTTATAAGCGCCATTACTGAAAAAAAACTGGTTGCTTTTGGTTATTGACATTTGCCTTGTAGTGTGAGCCTAATGTTTTATGCTCCTGTTTTGACAATAGGAGGTTGCTTACTTGTGTATATGCGTTTTTAGATGATTTTGAATCAGTTTTAATTATATTTTGGTGCAGGGTTGAATGAAATGCGTATTTCAGGAGTATTGGAAAAGATGCCTGGCTATGAGTGTCGCAGTGAAGACCTGGAGTTCCTGACATACATGAAAGCTCAAGAGAAGGCTAAAGTACTGAAGGTAATCAGACTACTGCAAACACACATTTAACCTTTTTGCTGCCAGGGCTGTTTTTTATTTTTTTTTTTTTTTTTGCACACATGCTTAAAAACTAATTTGAGGCCTGAAGACAATATAGACAATCCCAGTTCCCAAAAATTTGGGACGCTGTGTAAAATCTGCATAAAAACAGAATGCAATGGGTTACAAGACCCATATTTTATTCACAATAGAACAAAAGAAAACCTATTGTATGTTTTAAACTGAGATAATTTGCTATTTTAAGAAAAAAAAATATGGTCATTTTGAAATTAATAGTAGAAACGTGTCTCAAACAGTACCTGATCTACAAAAAAAATGAATAAGCTATTGCACTGACTGGAGCCCAATCGTCATTTAGCAGGGCACATAAGACGGCCCACAAGTGGATGCAGCTCCTCTCAGATTAGGTCTTGAGATCCTAATGCACAAATAAAAACAAACACGAGGGCGCCTCCATCTAGATGTAGCGATTTTTAAAAAAAAAAATATAAAAGACAAAAATACACTCACTAGATAAAAGTGGATCAAGGCTTGTCATAAACCCATATAGACCGCCATAGGATCACTGTGAGGCTGCAGAGCTCAGTAGGCATATAGTTAAAAACAGAGTTCTTGATGGAAGTACAGCTTTCAGGCTGGAACATGAGCAACAGCAGCTTCCAGAAGTGGCAAGATGGCTGCGGCTCCAAACAGCAACTCTCCCGGCTGGGTGATGACAGGAAGTGGAGGGGATGTGGCTACATGCCTGCTGAGCTCTGCAGCCTCACAGTGATGCTATGGAGGTCAACATGGGTTTTTGAACAGCCTTGGTCCACTTTTGTCTAGTGAGTGCATTTTTATTGTCTTTTATGCGTTTTTTAAAACTAAATTGCTACACTTAGATTTTATTTATTTTTTTTTTTTTTTACAAGTACCTGATCTACACCCTAGCTCCATAACCTAAAAACTCCCCACCTGTTTGGTTACTTGGCTCAACATAACAGCTGTGGCCTCCTCCAGGCTGAAATCTTCCTTGGGTGTTTAGGTGGTGTGCCTGTGCAGTGAGCCCTTATAGACTTTCAAGGAGTCCCACTCTGAGACTGGAGACATTTGAAGAATGGACACAATACAGTCTACACTGCCTGTATAGGGATTCATGGCACAGTCATTGTTAAAGAATATTTCAGTGGTGGTTTTGTCAGGCATGGTTTTTTACTGTCCTGGCATTTTAAGGAGCCTCAATGAATGATTGATTAATTTCTAAAGTGATTGTAAAGTCTCTTGTTATATATAACATTTTATATATAATTTCTTCTTTGTTTTCACATGAAAAGATATAATGAAATATTTACAAAAATGTGAGGGGAGTACTCACTTTTGTGAGATACTGTGTGTATGTATATATATGTATGTGTGTGTGTATGTGTATATTTTTTTTATATATATATATATATATATATATATATATATATATATTATTACACCTCCACATTTTTGTAAATATTTTATTCTATCTTTTCACGTGACAATACTGAAGAGGTGACACTCTGCTACAATGTAAAGTAGTGAGTGTACAGCTTGTATAACAGTGTGAATTTGCTGTCCCCCCAAAATAACTCAACATACTGCCATTAAGTGAGTACACCCCTAAGTGAAAATGTCCAAACTGAGCCCAAAGTGTCAATATTTTGTGTGGCCACCGTTATTTTCCAGTACTGCCTTAACCCTCTTGGGCATGGAGTTCACCAGAGCTTCACAGGTTGCCACTGGAGTCCTCTTCCACTCCTCCATGAAGACATCACGAAGCTGGTGGATGTTAACCACTTAAGGATCAAGCCTCTTTCTGAGATTTGGTGTTTACAAGTTTAAAAACAGTTTTTTGTGCTAGAAAATTACTTAGAACCCCCAAACGTTATATATTTTTTTTTTTTCGAACACCCTAGAGAATAAAATGGCGGTCGTTACAATACTTTTTGTCACACCGTATTTGCGCAACGGTCTTACAAGAGCACTTTTTTTCTGAACAAAAACGCTTTTTTAATTAAAAAATAAGACGACAGTAAAGCTAGCCCAATTTTTTGGAATAAATTGATACCCAAAATGTCACACTTCAAAGTTGCGCCCGCTCGTGGAATGGTGACAAACTTTTACCCTTAAAAATCTCCATAGGGGTCATTTTAAAAGATTATACAGGTTGCATGTTTTGAGTTACAGAGGTCTAAGGCTAGAATTATTGCTTTCGCTCTAACGATCGCGGCGATACCTCACATGTTTGGTTTGAACACCGTTTTCATATGCGGGCACTACTCACGTATGCATTTGCTTCTGCACGTGAGCGCGGTGGGATGGGGCACGTTAAGAAAAAAAAAACAAACATTTTTTTAAAATTGTGTCACTTTTATTCCTATTACAAGGGATGTAAACATCCCTTGTAATAGAAAAAAGCATGACAGGACCTCTTAAATATGAGATCTGGGGTCAAAAAGACCTCAGATCTCATATTGACACTAAAATGCAATAAAATAAAAAATAAATGTCCCTTTTTGAGAGCTATGGGCGGAAGTGACGTTTTGAAGTTGCTTCCGCCCTGCAATGATATGGAGATGGGTGGGGGCCATCTTCCCCTCATTCGTCTCCATGTCGAGCTAGGAAGCAGACGCGATCGCTGCCGGCGGCTCCAGCAAGAGGCGGGAGGGGGGCCCTCTCCCACCGCCGATAAAAGTGATCTTGCGGCGAATGCAGAGACCACTTTTATCTTGAAGTGGACCACCCGCTGAAGAAGAGGACACCGGGGTTATGGCAGCTAGCTGCTGCCATAACAATGATATTACTCTTCAAAGTAGCGAAGTAAAACGACCGCGGGCGGTCCGGAAGTGGTTAAAGACCTTGCACTACTCCACCTTCCGTTTGAGGATGCCCCACAGATGCTCAATAGGGTTTAGGTCTGGAGACATGCTTGGCCAGTCCATCACCTTTACCCTCAGCTTCTTTAGCAAGGCAGTGGTCATCTTGGAGGTGTGTTTGGGGTCGTTATCATGTTGGAATACTGCCCTGCGGCCCAGTCTCCGAAGGGAGGGGATCATGCTCTGCTTCAGTATGTCACAGTACATGTTGGCATTCATGGTTCCCTCAATGAACTATAGCTCCCCACCTGGTTGCTGCCACACACGCTTTGACACCATCTGAACCAAATAAGTTTATCTTGGTCTCATCACACCACAGGAAATGGTTCCAGTAATCCATGTCCTTAGTCTGCTTGTCTTCAGCAAACTGTTTGCGGGCTTTCTTGTGCATCATCTTTAGAAGAGGCTTCCTTCTGGGATGACAACCATGCAGACCAATTTGGTGCAGCGTATGGTCTGAGCACTGACAGGCTGACCCCCCACCCCTACAACCTCTGCAGCAATGCTGGCAGCACTCATGCGTCTATTTCCCAAAGACAACCTCTGGATATGATGCTGAGCACGTGCACTCAACTTCTTTGGTCGACCATGGCGAGACCTGTTCTGAGTGGAACCTGTCCTGTTAAATCGCTGTATGGTCTTGGCTACTGTGATGCAGCTCAGTTTCAGGGTCTTGGCAATCTTCTTATAGCCTAGGCCATCTTTATCTGAGAGCAACAATTCTTTTTTTCAGATCCTCAGAGAGTTCTTTGCCATGAGGTGCTATGTTGAACTTCTAGTCACCAGTATGAGAGAGTGAGAGCGATGACCCCAAATTTAACACACCTGCTCCCCATTCACACCTGAGACCCTAACACTAACAAGTCACATGACACTGGGAGGGAAAATGGCTAATTTGCCACAATTTGGACATTTTCACTTAGGGGTGTACTTACTTTTGTTGCCAGCAGTTTATACATCAATGGCTGTGTGTCGAGTTATTTTGAGGGGACAGCAGATTTACACTGTTATACAATCTGTACACTCACTACTTTACATTGTAGCAAACTATAATTTCTTCTTTGTTTTCACATGAAAAGATATAATAAAATATTTACAAAAATGTGAGGGGAGTACTCACTTTTGTGAGATACTGTGTGTGTGTGTGTGTGTGTGTGTGTATATATGTATATGTGTGTGTGTGTGTGTGTGTGTGTGTGTGTGTGTGTGTGTGTGTGTGTGTGTGTGTGTGTGTATATATATGTATATATGTATATATATGTATATATATATATATATATATATATATATATATATATATATATATATATATATATATATATATAATATAAAATTATCTCTATCACACAGTGGGGACGGAAAGTATTCCGACCCCCTTAAATTTTTCACTCTTTGTTATATTGCAGCCATTTGCTAAAATAAATTAAGTTCATTTTTTTCCTCATTAATGTACACACAAAACCCCATATTGACAGAAAAACACAGAATTGTTGACATTTTTGCAGATTTATTAAAAAAGAAAAACTGAAATATCACATGGTCCTAAGTATTCAGACCCTTTGCTCAGTATTTAGTAGAAGTACCCTTTTGATCTAATACAGCCATGAGTCTTTTTGGGAAAGATGCAACAAGTTTTTCACACCTGGATTTGGGGATCCTCTGCCATTCCTCCTTGCAGATCCTCTCCAGTTCTGTCAGGTTGGATGGTAAACGTTGGTGGACAGCCATTTTTAGGTCTCTCCAGAGATGCTCAATTGGGTTTAAGTCAGGGCTCTGGCTGGGCCATTCAAGAACAGTCACGGAGTTGTTGTGAAGCCACTCCTTCGTTATTTTAGCTGTGTGCTTAGGGTCATTGTCTTGTTGGAAGGTAAACCTTCCAACAAGACAATGGGAAGGGTTTTGGTCGTCCCAAATGTCTTCCATTTAAGGATTATGGAGGCCACTGTGCTCTTAGGAACCTTAAGTGCAGCATAAATTTTTTTGTAACCTTGGCCAGATCTGTGCCTTGCCACAATTCTGTCTCTGAGCTCTTCAGGCAGTTCCTTTTGACCTCATGATTCTCATTTGCTCTGACATGCACTGTGAGCTGTAAGGTCTTTTATATAGACAGGTGTGTAGCTTTCCTAATTTCCTAAGTCCAGTCAGTATAATCAAACACAGCTGGTCTCAAATGAAGGTGTAGAACCATCTCAAGGATGATCAGAAGAAATGGACAGCACCTGAGTTAAATATATGAGTGTCACAGCAAAGGGTCTGAATACTTAGGACCATGTGATATTTAAGTTTTTTTTCTTTTTTTAATAAATCTGCAAAAATGTCAACAATTTTGTGTTTTTCTGTCAATATGGGGTGCTGTGTGTACATTAATGAGGAAAAAAATGAACTTAAATGATTTTAGCAAATGGCTGAAATATAACAAAGAGTGAAAAATTTAAGGGGGTCTGAATACTTTCCGTCCCCACTGTGTATGTATATATATATATATATATATATATATATATATATATATATATATATATTGTAGACCCTAACTTTCCTACAGACTAAATAATATGAAGTTATTTCGATTTATTTATTTTTAACAGAAAATATTGCTTTTTTTTTTTTTTTGACGTCCTTTTTTCGTTCATATCACAAAAAAAATAAAAAAAAACTGTGGAGATCCAATACCATCAAAAGAAAGCTATTTATGTGAAAAAAAAATGATATAAATTTCTTTTGCGCGGTCATGCAATGCTGTACCCAATCGCCAGTTAAAGTAGCACAGTGCTGAATAGCAAAAAATGGCCTGATCATTAGGGGGTAAATTCTGAGTCGGAGCTGAAGTGATTATCTAGATATCCTGTAGAATAGTTAAGAGAGTGTCGAAATACGCTTAATTGACTGTTGAGCTTGACTTATTTTCTAGGCAGAATTACTTTGTTTACAAAAGGAACTTGCAGCAACAACGCAGGACAAGAAACTGGTCATTGGCAGGAAGGATAAGGTTGAAGAGGATATTCAAAGAATGGTAATAATATTTTACACCTATTCATTTTCATGTGTTTGTAACATGCCTCAATGCGCTTTTAATGATTTATGTAATTTCTGATGTGTGTGGATGCATTTTTTATTAATTTTTTGCCATGTCAAGCACTATAACATATATGTGTGCACAGGCCCTTATGACTTGACTGTTACAGTTAATCTGATTTGTAGAAATTGGCCTTTAAAAAGACTTTAAAACTAGGAAGAGCCTTCCTGAGCAGGACAGGGGATGCCGCCAGTGTCCAGGGTCTGACACCCGAAGACGTTTTCAAGCAGTTAAACCATTTGACCATTCAGAGTGTACATCAGCAGGAGAAAGCTCAACTACTGGCTGCCAAGAAAGAAGTCACTAGGAGACGAGAAGAAGCAGCCAGTGTAACAGGACAGGACACAAAAAGGTAGACCTATCTCTATATTAATCTCCAAATGAATACACAGTACACTGCAGCCCTGCATACTCTGATAACTCTCAATTTCTGAAATGCTTATTTTCTCTTAACCACTTGACCTCAGGAAGGTTTTACCCCCTTCCCAGACCAGAACTGTGTGTGTGATTGGCAAATTATTGGCTGATATCAGCTGCCAAACTTGCAAGTCCAATCCTAGCATGCATCAGCAGGAACCCAGAAGGAAGGCCGTGATGTACAGGTAGTTGAAGTGCAACTGCTATGGGCGGGCGGGAAGTAGTTAAAATGTATTTGTATTCTTTAACCAGTGGTTCTAGTATATTTAACCACTTGCCTACTGGGCTCTTTTACCCCCCCTTCCTGACAAGGCCAATTTTTAGCTTTCAGCCCTGCCGCACTTTGAATGACAATTGTGTGGTCATGCAACACTGTACTCATATGAATTTTTTTTTTCTTTTTTCACACAAATAGAGCTTTCTTTTGCTGGTATTAAATCACCACAGGGTTTTTTGTTTTTTTTTGCTTTTTTTACTTTTGTTAATAAATGAATTAACAAATGAAAAGACCTGAAGCTGTTAACCATTGCAGTGCTGGAAGTTCGGAGCCAACTGATGCACCTTAGACTAGCATATACAATCAAGGATCAAACCACGTCTGTTTTCTGGTCTTCTAAATACTGATGGAAAGCTCCACCAGCAGCCCAGAGAAGCCAGTCATCTATTATCATCGATTTAAAGTGACTCTGTCGCTAAACTTAATTTTTGAATGAAAGCTGTAAAGTCCTTTCTTGTATTAAGAGAGGTATGGACTCCAGAGAGAGAGAGAGATATCATTTTGCCCCAAATCATTATTAAGACCTCATCTGGAATATGCATTTCAATTTTGGGCACCAGTTCTCAAAAAGGATATCGGGGAACTGGAGAAAGTGCAGAGAAGGGCAAGCAAACTGATAAGAGGCATGGAGGAGCTCAGCTATGAGGAAAGATTAGAGGAACTGAATTTATTCTCTTGAGAAGAGAAGATTAAGGGGGTGGCTATGATCATGTATAAATACATAAGTGGTCCATATAGTGAACTTGGTGTTGAGTTATTCACTTTAAGGTCATCACGGGGGCCAAGTCTGCACACTTTATGTCTGGAGGAAAAGAGATTTAACCTCTAAATAAGGAAATGCTTCTTTACAGTAAAAGCTGGGAAAATGTGCAGTAGACTCAGTCAATAAATGGTTCTGTCCAGCTCAGTAGATTGCTTTAAAAAGGACCTGGGTTCTTTCCTAAATGTACATAATATAACTGGAGACTAAATATTTATAGGTAAAGTTGATCTAGGGAATATCCGATTGCCTCTTGGGGGATCAGGAAGGAATTTTTTTTCTTCTCGCTAGAACAATTTGGATCATGCTTTGCTTTGGTTTTTATTTTAGCCTTCCTCTGAATCAACTGTGGGTATTGGATTGTGTGTGTTTTTTGTTTTTTTTACCTTTTTGTGGGTTGAACTGGATGACCTTGTGTCTTTTTTCAACCAGACTAACTATGTAGAGAACAATATATGCATTTACCTCTGCTGCTGTCTGCATAGTCAAATGCCAATTTGGTCAGGATGAATGGTAAGCTGAAGTCTGCACAAGCCACAGTTCTGGGACTGTCCAACACATGTTCCTTTTGCAGAGCTCATCGATTCCTCCTAATGACCCCTGCATCATTACAGTACAAGGTAATGACATAGAGGTCCAGGGCCCATTGGTGGATGAGGAGATTGACACTCCAGAAGTGTTGGGTTCTGCTTATAGTTTGGTCAGATTCCTCTTTATCAGAACAGTGATCGCAGGCACAGGCAGTAGGAGAGGTAAATATTCACATTCCTCTTTGCAGGTACTGCTTTACTTTTAAAAAGTTTACCAACAAGGTCACTTTAAGTAAACGATCCATCTGACTGTAAGAAAACTGCCTCAACTTCCAAGTACAGTTTCCTTTGTCAGCCCACTATATTGCAAATCCGACATTGTGACTTCCAAAAATATTTTGCATCTCTACTTAGTTCACAGCCCACATGTTTGAGTCTAGACAAGCTGCAGCAGAGAGAGATTATTTTTTCCAATCTTCTTGTTTTACAGTTTACTGATATCTAAAATTGAATCCTATGAGAAATGTGTCAACACAGCAGAAGAGAGACTCCAACGGCTAAATGTAAGGTCACCTCTTATTTATTACATCCCTGTTGCCTGCATATAAGAAAGACACAAACCAACGTAATCTCTAGAAAAAGAAACAATGAGTGTTGGTTAGTTTTTTGCTCCAGTTTTTTTGAATCTCATTTTTTACAATTTACTTTGTTGGAAAGATGTACCTTGTGAGTAAATATGTTTGGTTAAGGAGGCAGTAAACCCTGGTGGGTTTTTCTTCCTTTCTTCTTCCCTGCAAAGTAAAGGCATTGTATATGAGCTGCGCTAATAACAAATTAACAGAAATACATTTTGTGAATCGTTCTTCCAAGAGTGTAGATCACTTTCCAGTGTCCTAATTTAGACAGTGAGTCTGTGTGAATAATTATATGCAGTTGTATAAAAAATATTCAAAAATATTATGAATAAAAATTAGGGCTGCGGAAAATAATGATTAATTCCTCGATTAATCGTTAACTTTTTTGATTGATCAAAATTCTTTTGATCGCTACTCACCTCTCCGCCGGCTTCAGGGAGTTCTGTCGGAGATCTGGTGACGTCACGGACATCGACGTCACCGGACTCCTCCCCCCTTCCCCAGTCATTGACGGTGCCCACGCTGGACAATGGTAAAGTAATGGAATACAGCAGGCGCCTGATTGATCCAATCATGGCCTGAAATGCTTCGACCAAGTGGGCGTGTCCGCGAATTGCAGAGGTGTGGCTGCGAGCCGGTTTTGTGATTTGCCGGACACGCCCCATGCTGATGATACGTGACCCTTGCTGGGGATAAACAAGCATTGGAAGGCATGATGAAGGTGAGTGTGTTGTCTGTACTGGACAGGTCAATTGTGGAGGAGGAATCGTGGTGATTTAAAGTATATATACAGCTTGAATCTGTATTTTAGTTTTAGATTAGGCCATGCAGAGAGAAAACACCTCCCGGTTTAGGCTTTGCCTTGTGCATCCCAGTGTGGAGCTTTCATTTGACTTCCTGTCTCAGAGACACAACGGGAAGTGAAATGGCATTCCCATTTTAGATGGTTGTCAACAGGTCTGGTTTACCCATTGGTGGCATTACCCAGATAGCAAGCAATTGAGCTGCAAGTTTGAAAATGTCTTGTTAAAGTGGAGGTCCACCCTAAAAACAAATTTAATATTAAAAGACTCCTTAAAATTTTTTTTTTCAAGTTTTTTTTTTTTTTTTTTAAAAGTGTTAAGTCATGGATTGTGGAAACTAGTGTCGTGTGATTGTATATTGTGTATACCACATTTACCCCTGACTAATGCAGAGTTGCAATGCAAGGAGATCAGCTAAAAGTAGTTGTATCTGTATGTGCATTATAATTAATCAAAAT
Source organism: Aquarana catesbeiana (assembly GCF_042186555.1). NCBI lineage: Eukaryota > Metazoa > Chordata > Amphibia > Anura > Ranidae > Aquarana > Aquarana catesbeiana. Next base: position 707,694,443 of record NC_133325.1, read on the forward strand.
TAGTCGATTTAATCGATTAAAACATCGATTAATCGAACACGAAAATTTTAATCAGTAACAGCCCTATTTAAAAGAGATGTATGTTTGTTTTTTTTAATCATCTCAAGGTGGATGTAGTCCAATGTAGCCCCCCCAGTGGCTCTAACACTGAGAGCTGAGTGATCTAACACTGCCGATCGCATCGGTCTCACAGCTCTCTGCTCTGACCCCACCGCCCGCCTGCCCCCCCCATGCTCATTGGAGCGCTGGGCTGTGGAGGGGGTAGGGGCGGCCGGCTCAGCGCCTCAGCGGTTAACTGAGAGGCTGAGCCAGGTGCCGGTCCAGGCATGTGAGCGGATCCTGTTGCGATCTTGCCTGTGCCTGGACCATCTCTGTGATTTCAGCCCTCCTAAAGTGCAAAATTATGGGTTGGCTGCCCTATGTCAGTTTGGGTTCTTTATTTGCACCATATACATATTGTGGTGGGTGATTCCATGCACTTGATGTGACATCTTGTAGAACAGAATAGAGGGTCCAAACGTGCCGATCGGTGACATTTCATGGCTACATAAAAGCAGTGTAGCTCCAGTTTAGCAGCCAATGGTTATCTGAAAGGAGAACTGGTATTCATGTAATTGATTTGACATTTGTTTTTAAAGTTTAGATGTCAAATGTCGGTTCCTTTTGTACTTACAAGGCACAGGTTATTGGCATTTACTGCATTGTACAATCAGAACAATATACATTTAGTATGTTTGTTTTTTTATTTATTTATTTTTTGCGTAGGATGAAGTAATAGCGTTGAAAACTCAAAGTAAAAAAACAGAAGAAAGGAAATCTGAGCTAGCGGTAAGCGTCCACCATTCTTTCACAACTTTTTATTTGATGTTCAGAATGGATTATAGAGAGCTATGCTCATGTAGGTAGAGGATCCTTTATCATCTGGTCTGTGTTCCTGTATAGCTCACAAGACTGGAAACTTGCAGACAATACAAGTATACATAAAAAGTGTGATATAGTGAGGCCAAAATGGTTGTTTTATTTAGTTTTGGATCATAAAGGTTATTACTTATTTTATGTTCTATATGTGTCTGTTGGGGGAGTTCCCTTCACTTTCCCAGTTTTCAGTTTTTTGTTTTTTTTTGTCCTACAGCAAAGTGTACAGAAAATGAGAGAGCAGATTAACCAATGCTTGGAACAAAAGTCGGCTCCTCCAACACAAACCGATCTTTCTGAAGAGGATCGTGAAAGAATGAACCGGAGACTGCAGAGGATTCTCCATAGAAAAAAACTTTATCTAGAAAGAGAGAGAATCCTTCAGAAACTAAAACGCGAATTGAAATGAATTTCTCCGCAGTGTAACTTGTAGTATTTTATTTTTGGTCAAACTTACTTTTTGGCATTTGCTTTTTATTGACCCTAAAGCTAAATTTAGTATACTGCATGACCCATTCAAAAAAAAAAAACAATAGACATGACACTTGCAGGGGATTTTTTTGTGAAGAAAAAATCAATAATTATCGAATGTAAAGAAATTTTTTTTATCTATAATGTAAAACCTTTTTTTCATGTGTACAGCCCAGCTGAATGCTTGTAATTTCCTGCAGTCACCGCTAAACTGTTAAAATAAATGTTGTCACACTAGAACTGCTTTGTATTTTTTTTGGTGAAATGTGAAACTTTTAGCGCCCATTCACATTACATTCACATCTTTGTAGTGCGGTTTATACATTACACATGTTATCTAGAATGAGTTTATGCACTAATGAGCATTACACTAACACGTGCTAGTGTTGCAATACAGCAGCCTGTTTGAACAAATGGGCTGCCTAATGCATCAAGTGATGGTGCTACACATGTAAAGTGTGTGTCTGTATTGTGTAAATGTGCCTGGAAGATTCCTGTGCCCCCATTCTTGACTATTATTGTAATTCTCCTACATGCGCGCGCGCGCGCGCACACACACACTAAACTACCTGCATACTTACAGATGATTTTTTTTATGTGCAAAAGCTTATTTAATGAACTCTAATGCCTTTCAGACAAAATTAAAAATTTTGAACTTTAAGGAAAATACATTTGTAATGGTGCCAGATATCAAACTAATACTTCATGTACATTATATGCACACATGTATCGTCTGAACCCGTGTTTCTCAACTGGGGTGCGGTGGAGTCCTCAGGGGTGCGTGGCAACAGCCCAATCTGAGCGATCCTCTGTTAGCTTCAGTGCTACAGGACAGAGAGAGCACTGTTAACTCCTGTGTACAGAGGGGGCAGAGAGCTGTGCCCGCACCTTCCCCACGCTCTCTACTCTTCTCTGTACTCTTGCTGGCAAAACAGAAAGCTGAGCTGGCCGCCTGACTGCATCCTACCAACCGTTGACATCATTGGTTGCTAAGGACTTAATGGCAAGAGTGCAGAGAGTGGGGGAGGTGTGGGCTGACTCTGTACACAGGCGTTAACAGAGGATCACTCTTCCAGATGTACAGGAAGGAGAGGAGCTTTGGGGGGGGGGGGGGGGGGGGGGGGGCTTATAGAGAGCCCAACCCCCTCCTGGATCTCTCCTCTTCCCTGCTGCTGTCACTATGGTAGGAAGAGACAAATTTATGCTAGGAAGAGGGGGTGATTGGGGTGGGGTGGGGGTGTTACAACCTTCAGACCACTGAACTCTGCCTCACAGAGTATATTTTAGGGCTTGTTCGCACCAGGTGCAGTGCCGGTGTGAAATTGCGTGTGAAATTGCGTGTTTTCTCGTACTGCACAAAAATATGTTGCCTTTTGCAGACGCATGTGGATTAAATTGTCCCCACGCATCTAGCAAATGCGTGTATATTTGCGCATGCTAAACCGCACCGTAGTACCATGTGTTTTGTTGCTGCACAATTTAAAAAATCATGCCTGCACCCTTTTGTGTGTTTCACACGCATAGAATAGCTCATTAAAAAAATGCAACATATGGGAATGCGAAAAAAAAGCACGTGTGCTCGGATGCACCTCCCTGGTGTTACTGGGCCCTCAGACTGGTGTGCCCCAGGATTGTGCGCAATTCTAAAGGGGGCCTTGACTGAAAAAAGGGTTGAAAAACTGTGGTCTGAACAAACAGAATTGCATTAAGTTAAAACTGATCACTAGGACCATTGATTGACCATTGATCACCATTGATAACACTATTGTGTTAAGAGCTTTAAGTCTAGGAGTCGGCTCAAATACAAATTTTCTGATTGGATGGCAAAAAGAAAAGTAAATGTGTAACCATATTTCTACTGGGTTATTCACTTTATAAAAAGCTTAGTTATTAAATCAACAATCCATCAGATCACAATATAAAGTACTGCTAGTGTGACCTAAAACATTGTATTACCACCAGTGATGTGTGAAGAAAATTGAGTGAAATCTTTTTAAAAACATCATACCATTTGCTTTTAAGAAAATAACATTTGTGGACTGCATGTTAAAACGGCCCTCTTTTAATATACATGGGCCTATCACGGCTTTCAATATCATTTCTATGCTGATGACACACAAATCTATCTCTCCACACCTCACCTCACTCCATCAGTCTCCTCACGCATCACTAACTTACTAACCGACATATCTGTATGGATGTCACACCACTTCCTCAAACTCAACTTGTCCAAAACCGAGCTTATAATATTTCCTCCCCCACGTGCCTCTTCCCCTGACTTGTCTGTCAAGAGCAATGGCACAACCATCCATCCGTCCCCACATGTCAGGGTGCTAGGTGTTATCCTGGATTCTGAACTCTCCTTTCGGCCCCACATCCATTCACTTTCCAAAGCTTGCCGCCTCAACCTCCGCAACATCTCTAAACTACGTCCCTTTCTAACCAATGAAACCAAAAAGCTCCTGATTCACTCCCTGGTTATCTCTCGCCTCGACTACTGCAACTCCCTCCTCATTGGCTTACCTTTTAAATAGACTATCCCCCCTTCAGTCCATCATGAATGCCGCTGCCAGACTCATCCACCTTACAAATCGCTCAGTGTCTGCTACCCCCCTCTGCCAATCCCTCCATTGCCACTCGCCCAACAAATTAAATTCAAAATACTAACAATAAGTTACAAAGCCATCCACAACTCTGCCCCCAGCTACATCACTAACCTAGTCTCAAAATACCAACCTAATCGCCATCTCCATTCCTCCCAAGACCTCCTGCTCTCTAGCTCCCTCATCACCTCCTCCCATATCTGCCTCCAGGACTTTTCCCGAGCCTCCCCATCCTCTGGAATTCCCTACCCCAATCTGTCAGACTGTCTCCAAATTTATCCACATTTAGGCGATCCCTGAAAACTTTCCTCTTCAGAGAAGCCTATCCTGCCTCCATCTAACAACTGCACTATTTTCTCCATTAGCTCATCCTCCACAGCTATTACCCTTTTGTATAACTTGACCCTCCCTCCTAGATTGTAAGCTCTAACGAGCAGGGCCCTCTGATTCCTCCTGTATTGAATTGTATTGTACTTGAACTGTCCTCCCTAATGTTGTAAAGCGCTGCGTAAACTGTTGGCGCTATATAAATCCTGTATAATAATAAAATAATAATAATTTGGCAGCATATGATCACAGATGTTTCAAAGAAATAGAAACTTTTTCTTTCAAATATCTATCATAATTTTCCTTTCCTAGTCTTCCCTGTGTGAACAGCTCCGCTCCACCCTTCTGTCCCTCTAGCACCACCCGTAATCTGCTTTCCCTGGGTTCTCCTTTTCCACTCATCAGCATGCTAATGAAAAATGTATTTCATTTTTAAGCCTGCATACCATGGAACATAAACTAGCAAAATGTTTGAAAAATCCTGCAGGGAAGGAGAATAAACAAGGCTACCAGACGGCAAAATGTTTACTTTAGAAAATATCACTTGTCAAGAACAGAGAAACCTCAGTCATTATGTCTAATTTATAGTGATTAACAAAGTTTTTTTTTTTTTTGGTGTCTTCCAACTTGCAGGTTTATATACAACCTTCTCAGGTACTGTCGCAATGGATGCCCCAGAAACCACTGTCTCTTTTTTTTCCCCTCCCTGTCTTTCAGGACAGCCACAATGAGAGACCTTGGTTCCTCCCCTTCACTAGGAAACACTGTGCCAGCCAGTACATTTCCACTTCCCCCTGCCGGACTTCAATTGTTTGCGTTTCCTCTGGTGGAGAGACAATGTGTGTTGTTTTTTTTTTTTTTGTTTTTTTTTTTGGAACCAAGCCTGTCAGTCAGGGAGGCTGTGGCTATTTGAAGGGAGGCAGGGGCTCTCCAAGGGACGCGGTGTGGTACATACCCACCCCACAGTTTGCCACCCCTGCTTCACCGAGTGCGGAAGGAAGATGCAGGAGCCCACAATCGCATCCACAGGGTTGCAGCAGGGAGGCAGCTCTGCTCTCACTGTACACGGGTGCAGGTGGCAATCGGAACCAGGTGGCAGGTGGCGCCATTTCCGGTGAAGGGCGGATGCTTCCCTTTGACCCGCGACTTCCGGTTCTGGGTTGCGGGTGAGGTTATTTATTTTTTGCCTGTATTTCAGAAAGCTACTGAAAAGTCAAGATCCTCACGTAGCACTAAGTGCACCTCTTGTAGGGACACGCTAGGGGAATCTTGGACAAAAGTATTGTGGAAGGACTGTATAGATGCTTTAGTCAGAGAAAGGGCATCAGAGAAGGAAGCGTGGTTAGTGGCTTCAGTAAAAGAACTTTCTTCCACCTTTCAGTCTTTCAAATCTTTGTTTGAAGGTTTTCAGCTTCCCACTAATCCCTCACCTGCATCCCAAAGTACAACCCCCCCACAAGCACAGGGCTTTGCATCTTCCCAACTGGCTGCCACGGCAGATGGATCTACTGGGGCCTACAGAGAGGAGGCTAGGGAAGACTTGGATAGTGCCACCTCTGGTTCCCACGAGAAATCGGAGGGAGAGGACCGGGACGGGGAGTCCAGGAAACCCTCAAGATATAAACTGTCCCTGGAAGAGATAGAGGACCTCTTGGGGCAATTTATACAACCCTTGGAATTCAGACAGACAAGAAACCCCTGACACTCCACGACCAGATGTACAGGGGCTTGGGGGAACAGAAAAAGAAGGCTTTTCCAGTCCATGAGGTCCTGGTAAAGAAGGAGTGGCAGGATCCTGAGTGGATCCAGATCTTTGAAAAGAAGGTTCCTGTTTTCAGAAGATCCATCGTCCATCTGGAATAAGGACCCCAAACTGGACGCTACCTTCTCCCAGGTCTCCAAACATACAGATCTGGCCTTCGAGGATATGGGGGGCTCTGGCAGATATTATGGACAAGAGAATAGATTCCCTCCTAAAGGAGACCTGGGAATCGACTATAGGGAATTTGAAGCCGGAAATGGCTGTCACGGTAGTGGTCCATAATCTGGAGCATTGGCTTTCCCAAATTCAGGCCCATATTGAAGCGGGAACTGCCAAGGAAACGATATTGTCATCTTTTCTACTATTTTGCGAGGAGTGGCATATATAGCGGATGCATCCGCAGACCTGTCCGCATGTCGGCCTGAACCGCGGCTCTAGCCAACTCGGCCAGAAGAGCCCCCTAGCTAAAAACTTGACCAGGCGATAGTGCCTCCAAGGTTAAACTGTGCGGGATCCCGCTGATGGGAGATCTACTGTTTGGCCCAGGTTTAGAAGCTGTGCTAGACCGCACAGCGGACAAGAAGAAATCCTTCCCAGTGAAACGTAAACCCCCAGTTCAAACAAAGAAGGGGTTTAGTCCACAGACGCCAAGGGGGCCCCCAAAGCCGGAGGGGGAAAAGAACATCTGGGGCCAAAGGGGCAAAGGCAGGGGAGGCGCGATTTTTCATCCTCCTGAACAGCCCCAAAAAAGCCAGTGACCCTCCAAACATGGTGGGAGGAAGACTGGTGGCCTTCCTCCCACAGTGGGAAGCGGTTTACCCCAGTCAATTTATCCTGGGGATCATAAGGAGGGGGTACCGCCTAGAATTTACAAGACCACCCCCACGAAGACTCCTCGTCACACACCTTCCTAGGTGTGCGGCAAAAGCTGGGGGCATTAAAGGATCTAGAGGAAAAAAACTTGGCTCGCAGAGTTCCAAAAGGGGAGGAAGGGGGGGCTTTTATTCACACATTTTTATAGTGAAAAAGCCCTCAGGAAAATACAGATTGATCCTGAACTTAAGACCCCTCAACAAGTCGATTTCCTACCAGAGGTTCCGTATGGAGTCGATCTTTACAGTCTCAGCTTTGCTACCGCAGAACTGTTACATGGTGTCACTAGATCTTAATGACGCCTACTTCCACTTCCCTATCGCAGAAGCTTTCCAGAAGTTTCTCCGTCTAGCGGTGAACATAAGAGAAACAATCCATCTACAGTTTCAGGCACTTCCATTTGGACTATCCTCATCACCTCGAATATACACAAAGGTCATGGCAGAAGCCGTGGCCTTTCTGCGACTCAAATGAGTCTCAATTATTGCATATCTGGACGACCTGCTCCTCTTTGCAGTAACTCCAGAACATCTAACCAGAGATCTGGATCTGACAAAGGAAACCCTGACAGGGCTGGGGTGGCTGCTGAACCTGGAGAAGTCCAGCTTGATTCCATCTCAGCGCATTACCTACCTAGGGTACCTGCTAGACTCCACTCAGTTGAGAGTTTTTCTCCCAGAAGAAAAGATACAGACATTGAACAAGGCAGTAGCTTCTCTCCAAAATAACCAGCAGGTCTCTATAAGGTCAGCAATGTTAACTCTGGGTCTGCTAGCGTCAACTATCCCAGCAGTTCAGTGGGCAGGGCTACATTTTGGGCCCCTGCAGGCCTTTGTCCTAAAAGTGTGGGGTCACAACCAGGAGTTGTTAGACACCATACTAGGCATTCCTCCTCAGGTAAAATAAAAAAATAAATAAAGTGCGCTAATTGTATGAAAATACACACATAGATGTGAATACATGTGGGTAGTAGTAAAAACCACAATCTACTGAGAGCAAGTAAATGACTCCATGAGTGGTAAAAATATATAAGTGCAAAACATAAAAACTCAAATAAAAAGAAGAAACAAAAAATGTGTACATGTGAAATACAATGATATTAATAGCGTGAAAATCTGAAAATCAAACAAACTCAGTCCATGGGTTCAAATATAAAAAGTTCATCAGTGAAAAAAAGCTTCCATCCACTATACAGCTCAGCAGCAACTAATCCCCCTATGAGTGGATTGACAAAGGAGAGAGATGTGCAGGATGGTGCAAATCCACTGGCGGTGACTCCAATAAGTGAGAAAGTGATAAAGGTGGACTCTTACCCTCCGTGTTGGACCCCCTCCTTGGCAGGGTCTATCAGGCATGCAGATTTTTGCCCTCTGCAGGGACCATGTAATGAGAAGATCTCCCCAGCAGCTGTTAGGAATGTTGTCTCCGATCCGGGCTGGTCCAAGTGAAACGCCTGGAGAGGGGGGAAGGAAAGCTCTCTTGCTCCCAGTGTGACAAAGGAAAAAACAAAAGAGCAGAGCTCCAATAGTGTAAAAAGTTTCGGAATTTATTAAATAAAAGTACAGACCGCAACGGAGAGTGCACGCTCCGTGAGGTGAAAATACAATTAAAAACAAGCCGGCATATAAAAATCGTAATAACCCGTGCATAACATGGGGCAATCGTGACGGCTTACAACGTAGCCACGCCCTACATGTTTCGTCATTAGTAGACGTCTTCTGCTAATGTACACATTTTTTGTTTCTTCTTTTTATTTGAGTTTTTATGTTTTGCACTTATATATTTTTACCACTCATGGAGTCATTTACTTGCTCTCAGTAGATTGTGGTTTTTACTACTACCCACATGTATTCACATCTTTGTGTGTATTTTCATACAATTAGCGCACTTTATTTATTTTTTATTTTTCATGGTATACACAGATATAGGTGTATTTTGTGTGCAGCTTTTACCTTTGACCTTTTTTGCTCTGCAGCGCAGTTTTTCTTTTTCTTTTTATTCCTCCTCAGGTAAAAAGATCCCTTTGGTGGTGGAGGAAAACGGTAAACCTGTCGCAGGGGCCTGTGTGTGTCTTGCCTACAATCAAGCAGGTGGTGGGAGTGTCATGGTCTGGGGCTGCATGAGTGCTGCCGGCACTGGGGAGCTACAGTTCATTGAGGGAACCATAAATGCTAACATGTACTGTGACATACTGAAGCAGAGCAAAATCCCCTCCCTGCAGAGACTGGGCCACAGGGCAGTATTCCAACATTATAACGATTCCGAACACACCTCCAAGACAACCAATGCCTTACTAAAGAAGCTGAGGTAAAGGCGATGGACTGATAGAAAAGCAATATAAACAGCGCTTGCGAATAAGTACAACTAATTAACACATAATAAACATGATTTGCATAAATGACTCAATAAATAAAGTGCTAGATGCTCAAAGGTGCTTAAAAAGTGCATTAGTGCTCCGATATTATTGCTGGTGCTCCACAATTGAGGACGGTGCCGTGTGCCACACTCCCCTGTTGTGAACCCATTCACCAGATGGCAAGGACCGAACAGCTTTGTAGTCTGGGGTCAGAAAAGCTTGGGTCAAATAAACTCAGTTGGGAGATGCAACGTTTTCTCTGGAGCCTCTTACAGTGTTGATTTCCATAAATGTTCAAAGGTGCTCGATCATATATCATGTGGGAAACAAAGAAGGAACCAATAGTAAAGTACTGTATGGATAAGGTAAATTTGCGCTACTTACAAGAAACCAAAACACAACAGGCATCAGCATGGAGCTCCGGGTGCGCCGTGAGTTAATTAGTTGTACTTATTCACCTATTCGAAAGTGCTATTTATATTGTTTTTTCAGGGTCTAGTACCTTTGCGATAGCTGCTGCGAAAAATAGTTTTCACTTCATTTCACTTTTTTGTCCATTGCCCCAGGGGGGTTTTGTTGCACTATATCCTACAAGCGCTGTTTATCACATTTATTTGCAAAGGTTATGGACTGGCCAACCATGTCTCCAGACCTAAACTTTATTGAGCATCCTCAAATGGAAGGTGGAGAAGCAAGGTCTCTTACATCCACCAGCTCCGTGATGTCATCATGGAGGAATGGAAGAGGACTCCAGTGGCAACCTGTAAAGCTCTGGTGAACTCCATGTCCAAGAGGATTAAGGCAGTGCTGGAAAATAATGGTGGTCACACAAAATATTGACACTTTGGGCTCAATTTGGGCATTTTCACTTAGGGGTGTACTCACTTTTGTTGCCTTCGGTTTAGGCATTAATGGCTGTGTGTTGAGTTATTTTGAGGGGAGAGCAAATTTACACTGTTATACAAACTGTACACTCACTACTTTACATTGTAGCAAAGTGTCATTTCTTCAGTGTTGTCACATGAAAAGATATAATAAAATATTTACAAAAATGTGAGGAGTGTACTCACTTTTGTGAGATACTGTAACTGAAGTTGGCATTTAGGGCAGCCAGTAGATCTACTTGCGTTTTTGTGGATGCTGGCAGACTGCGGGTTCAGCGCTTGTGATGAAAGAAGTGCCTTGGTTTTGATATTAATGCATGGGGAGACCCAAAAGGAGTGGGAGACTTAGGCTTTTTGTTATAGGGTAGAAGTACCTTTTCCTCAGTGAAACATTTGATGAATTTATCAAGGGGATTCTCTAAAAGGCATTTGCCATCAAAGGGCATGCTTGAGAGATCTCTTACAAGCAGCCTCAGTAGACTAAGTTTTAATCTACAAAATCCTATGAATGTGCACAGAAGAAACTTCTAGAGATTTGCCAGATCATATTTGCTGGTGCATTCCCACTAAATAAGGCTGAAGGCATCAGCTGCAATAATTGAAAGAGGGAACATCCTTGAACGTAATTGTAAAGGTATTTATTGAAGACCTGAAATGGCAGGATCTAGTTTCGGCACAACCCATTATTTTCTTTTCTATAGAATACATTTAAGAAAAAAATGCTTAAATTCCTCAAAGTGCATGTTTATTCTTTGCATGGATAGGAAGAGTCTTTTTGGATGTAGCCTGCCTTTTAGTACCCATAGGGGTTGGTTTACTAAAGGCAAATCCCCTGTGCACTAGGAAGTGCAGTCACTGTAGATCTGAGGAGAAGATCTGAAATGAGGGGAAGCTCTGCTGATTTATATCATCCAAGTAATTTTTCTTGCATGTCCCCCTCGGATCTACAGTGACTGCACTTCCAAGTGCACTTGCACAGTGGATTTGCCTTTACTAAATAACCCCCAGTGTGTCTTATTTTTGCTGTGGAGAATCAGGTGCTGCTAAGGCAAAGACTGGTCTGCCTTGTCAAAAAGTCAATGTGTGGCTCAGAGAATGCAGGGGTAGAAAAATCCTCTGCATCTTCCACTACAGTATGAGTATCTCCATCACTTTTATCCATTTATTTCTGAAATATGTTTGAAGGTTCCGTCCCCCCCCCCCCCCCCATTGCTGAAGTGAGCGTGTCAGCTGTGGGGTACTCATGATATAGAAGGTATGGGGTTTTGCATATCCAGAATAGAGGCGCTGCTATAACCCAGGTGCTAACCATGCTTCTTTGTTGTATCTTTGTAGCAGAAGGTGGCAGGACGTGTATGTCAGAAGAGGGCGTGGGTCATGATCCTGACATCAATCAGATGGCGGGAAAGAAACACCAATTTTAAATTTGTAATAAACTCACTTATAGTGCTAAAGGTGTTTGAGACAATAACACATGGGGATTAGTGCAATAGTGAATAACTCCCTGTTCCTGTGCATCTGCTTGTGTGCTAAGCATTGCAGTTTTGGTATGGATAGGAACTGATTTACAGTACCGGGAAACCTGGCCTTACCTTATGCCATGAAGCTGTACCTATAATGGTGGGCATAGCTCCAGAACGGTCTTCAGGGTATAGGAATCATTGGAATGGACCACAGCCCTGGACCTGTATAACACCCTGCTGCTAACTACTGGTCCTAGAAAGGGTTGAGTTAAAAGGGAGAAAGAGATCCATCATCTAAGGATACCAAGTAAAAAAAAAAAAAAATGGAGTCCCACAGAATGGGTGGGGTTATAAGATTCAGTCTATAGTGTTCATGACTGCAAGTCCTATGCCCTATAGCAGTGATGGCGAACCTTGGCACCCCAGATGTTTTGGAATTACATTTCCCACGATGCTCATGCACTCGGCAGTGTAGTTGAGCATCATGGGAAATGTAGTTCCAAAACATCTGGAGTGCCAAGGTTCGCCATCACTGCCCTATAGGGAAAAACATTTTTGGCTTCACTTCCTGTAACCAAAGCAAATTGATATTATCAATTGGTTGCCATAAATTTTGACCATCTTGATTAAATAAAGATACAGGGTTGTAGGAACAAGGGTTGAGGGGGTTCTTGCTCTTTTTAGGCAGTAGCTTTGAAAATGCTTCACTGTCAGTAAGTGGGTAGGTTTTGTATAGTAAGATAGGATTACCCAAAGAGACTAAATCATTTAGTCACTTCCGCCATTATTAATTTAGGGGGAGGACCTCTGGGGGTCCTAGTAGATCAGACTCAGCAATAGTATGCAATGCCCAAACTGCAGTAAGCAAGGCAGCACACTATTTGTATACATTAAAAATGGGATTCACTCAAGAGAAAGTGATACTAAAGTCTTTTTTTTTTGTTAAAAATAGCAAACATGTTATACTTACCTGCTCTCTGAAGTGGTTTTGAAAAGAGCAGCCCAGATCCTCCTCTTCACGGGTCCCACTTTGGTGCTCCTGGCCCCTCCCTTCTGTTGAGTGCCCCCACACAGCAAGCAGCTTGCTATGGGGGCACCCGAGCCGAAGCTCCCTGTCCATTTGGACACGGAGTAGTGGCCTGGCCCATCCCCTTTCTCTCATCATTGGCTCACTAACTTTGACAGCAGCGGGAGCCATAGGCACCACGCTGCTGTCTCAGCCAATGAGGAAGGGAGTCCCAGACAGCCGAGTCTCTCGTGCAACATATCTGGATCTAAATGGGGCTCAGGTAAGTATTAGGGGGGCTGCTGGACACAGAAGTTTTTTTGTTTTTTTTTAGTCTTAATGCATAGAACACATTAAGATAAAAAATCTTCTGCCTTTACAACCACTTTAAATTAATTCTAGCACTTTGCAAAACTCTGTTGCGAGCACATATTCAGTATGCCATTTCGTTCTGGTCACCAATCCTCAGGAAAGATGTGTTGGACCTGTAGAGAGGAGGACCTCAGTTATGAAGAACTACAAACATTAAACTTGTTCTCCCTTAAGAAGGGATATAATTGCAATATACAAATCTTTGAATGGTGACTTTAACATTGGGAGGAAACTATTTAACTTATGGTCTCTAAAGAAAAAACACGTGACCACAAAATGAAGTTGGATGAGAAGCAGTTCAGTCATAAATTGCTTAAGGGATTCTTTACTGTTAGAGCGGTGAGGATTTGGAACTCCCCATTAGTTGGTGTTGTCAGCGAGTGGAGATCATTCAAAAACAACTTTTGCATGGGTTCCTTAACAGAATGTACATTAAACACGGTAGGGACACTCACTCAGGGTAAACTGGATGGACTGGTGTCTTTATTCAACATTACCAACTACAGTATGTAGCTATGTATATAGAATTATAAAATTCATAACAGGATAAATCCTTTCCACTCAGACACACAGATGCATATTTTTTTTAGACCCTTTATTAAAAACACAATTGTTTCACAAAATTCTTTATTTTATGTACAACTTATTTTTTTCTTCGAAAACACATAGAACTTTCTTTCTTTATACAATCTACAGTCTAACAACATATACAGATACAATGTGCCTACAGTACATGCTGATTTCAGACATATTACATTCAGAGAGCACTCTGTGGATTTGGAAGAAATGCACATTTAGATACAATAGAATTTGTGTCCATTTTATGTGCCGCACATAAGCAGATAAGTGATACAAAAACCTCTGAGATTCTGTAGCTGTTACTGCAGTGGGTGAATTTTAGGACTCAGTACCTAGACAAGTAAAGACTATGGGGGAGATTTACTAAAACTGGAGCGCTCACAATCTGGTGCAGCTGTGCATGGTAGCAAATCAGCTTTTAACCTCAGTTTGTTCAATGAAGCTTTGGCAATATAACCTCGAAGCTGATTGGTTTCTCTGCAGAATTGAGCCTAATTTTGCACTCTCCAGCTTTAGTAAATAAACCCCTATGACCTCTCATCCCAGTAGTTTCTGTTTTTATGGAGTTTAAACTTCAAATTGTAGGTTGCCCTCCAACCACAGGAAACAGACATATGGTAGAATTATTTAATGCTTCAGGCATTGGCCATAGCCGAATCATCAGATCCTAGGAGCTATAACAGACTATGAACTCTGCAGTACTTTGGAGTCAGTACAAGTATGTAATAAGATAAATTAAAGTCTTACTAAACCCAGGACCCTGCATTCACTATATATCTGGTCTCCCACAGTACACAGAACATGGAAATGCAATTATTTTAGTAAATACAAACTGCTAAATATCTTTTCTCATCAGCAGTATATAGCAGTCCTGTGACTTCTATCAGTTCCTGGTGAATGTTGTAGGAGGAGTTTTCATACTGCGCTGAGCTGTCCTATGAGGCTGCAGGGCTCCTGGCCCTCTGTCTGGTCCTGTGCTGATCACATGCACTCTCCCAAGAAAAAAAAAACCTCTCTAGCAATACACACCAAACTGAGCATGTGCAGCCTGACTCCAAAGGCTCTGTCTTATCAGGACTTTTCCAGGGGGGCAGTGCAGGGAGGGAGGATCTGTGCATATAAGATCAAGCAGCCTTTTTACACAATGTGGAGGATTAACTCCTTAGGCCTGATTCACACCTATGCATTTTTAGTGCTTTTTGCATTTTGCAGTACAGAACGTGTTCCATAGGAAACCATGTTACATGGACTGTAGTGCAAATCGGCAAAATGCATAGGTGTGAATACAGGCCGTAGGTTCCACAGTGAGTATAACAAGCATGCTTTACTGCATGTACAGACTGATTTTACTGTTGTGGGTTTAGTAACACTTTAAGGCTCCTAATCTGTACACTTATTTGGGTTTTTGGACACAAGTCCGATGATCAACTTGGTAATGCTTTTAAAGGCAGCTTTGCTTTAAGCAAAGTCATGTCTACAACTCTGAAATAGAGGGGGGGGGCACCTTCATCTTAGCAGACGCCTCCCCTTCTTTACCAGACAATGTACTTGCTTATATAGGCACTGCAGAATTCCATACAGTAGGACCAATGACTGTGACCAGCAGCATAACTGTCAGTTAAAGTGGTAGTAAACTCAGCCGCCATTGAACAGAAAAAAAACATAAGGGCAACAGGTTAATGGGCAACTCCACTTTTGTGGCGAAAAAAATTGCAAATAAAAAAATACAATTGCGACAAGTCATATTGTAGTTGAATGTTATTAAAAATTACCTTTCCTTTTCAATCTGCAGCTCTGTAATTTTCAGTAAAGTTCAATGCAATATGGTAACCAGAATGTGTACAGAACACCCCCCAGAAACATTTCCTGCTTGTGCGATTGGCTCAGTGATTTTCCCAGAAGTCTGCACTAAGATACAAGTCAGATATCAGGCACCCCCCTACAACAAAAATGTCATTTTTGGCGAGATACTGCCAATAGGAAATCGCGTCTAAAGGAATGCAGGCCCTGCAGGTGCAGCAGCTGATTGATATTTATGAAACCATTAGTTTCACTTACCACATGGACACAGAGAAACACACAGGGATTTCTTCAGAACAAAAGGTAGGAATCTGCAACAAATTTTGTTAAAAATGTACATAGATCACCCAGAGGGAAACTTTTTTTCTCAACGATAGTGGAGTTACTCTTTAAATTATGATACTGCACATTGCTATATTATTTCCCAGAAAAGCTTGTATTATAAGTTTTTTCTTTTTTTCTTACTTTCAGTTTAATATATCCTGGCTGAAGCCTGCACTATCTTGGGTATTCTTTTCCAAATCCAGCATGATAATGCTTCCGCCCTCTCTCTATACTGACAGTCCGTAAACTCACACATGCGCATTATGAATTACCCAAGCCTCGTTTTCATTCTTATGTTAACCCGACAAGGTTAACATAAGTGGGAGCTGCTGTCAAACAAATCCAGTGACACGGGAGCCGGGGGGCAGGGCCCGAGCCCTGCTGTCTTTGTCAATGGACGCAGCAGCAAGCCCCCATGGATTGCGGCTCTCCGTGGGGGCACTCGAAGAGGGGGAGGCAGGAGCGCCACCGGAGGGACCCCAGAAAACGAGGATTGGGGCTGCTCTGTGCTAAATCCTTGCACAGAGCAGGTAAGTATAACATGTTTGTTATTTAAAAAAAAAAAAACGAACCTTTACAAACACTTTAATTAAAAGAATGAAGCTGGTATTGTGAATGGTAGCAATTGCTTTGTTACACCCCATTCAAAACTAGCTTTAAAGTCCTCTGTTAACAGATCATTTATTTATTTTTAAAAAAGGTAAAAAAAACATTTGTACATGTATAGTGATGCTGTTTAAAATAATACACAGCTATAGGGGTCTTCCCTGTAGTTGGCCCAGGGGCGCATAGTCCCAATCATTCAGAGTCCTCCTATTTCCAGGATTTTTCCTAGAAGGACAGTAAAGTAAAGGGCAGACCATCAAACAAAACCTTGCATTTGTATGCACTTCCTGTGGACTGTGCAACTACATTACACTTTGTAACCTAAGGCTGAACATGGCAATATTCTAAAACGAAGATTGCCATAACTTTCTAGGTGAAACGCAAAGACAAGTAAAGTTTCAAATGTGAGGGATGAACTGTAAGATCAAACTCCATTATAGATGAAAATCTTTATCGGACAGTAAATATATGATATTTGTATACACTGAAGTTTGCCAAAAGTGCAGCAGCAATAGTCCACAAATTGACTGCTGAGATACATGTGTATTGTAGTTAAAAGAGGTCTATGCAGGATTATTATATGCAGGGCAACACAGGATGAAGTGCATTAGAGAGACTTTTAGCTCAAGGAACCTTTTCACCACCCCATTTTGAGACCAGTGTAGGTTGTTGCCTCTTTCTGCTATGCATAATAACGTACCAAAACCCAGAGTACAACTGTAACCTTCTTTACAAAATCATGTGCCTCATGTGAAGGAGAATCTGGCAGCTCGGGGCAACTCTGCTTTCATTTTCAAACCTGCAGAAATTTAAACAACCTGTATCTGATTGGTTGCTGCAGACATTTCTTACCTGAATAGACCATCTGCTTTGTGTTGCAAGATCTTTAACTATAATTTCATACCATTAAGGCCTCATGCCCACTGGACGGTTTTCTAAACTCTCCTAACAGCCTTCCTCTTCGCAAAAAAAAAACAAAAAAAAAAAAAAAAAACCTGAAGCTTCTAAAAGCATGTAATGCCTTTAGCCACGTTATCCGCGTCAAGCGTTTGGGGCATTTACTCATTTCATTTGCCAGAATAAATGCTTTATTCTGGCCATTGAAATGAATTAACGCTCAAGCACTAAATGCTACTAGCGTTATCATGCATTTACAAGCATCAATCGTTTTTTCTGCCCAAACTCTGCTGCTCATGGATGCACTGGCAGTGATTTTTTTTTTTTCCTGCTTCTAAACTGTCCTGTCACTAAACACTGCTAAAAGCCTATGTGTGCATGGAAACATAGGCTAACAAGAAAAAAAAACAAAAACCGCCAGACGTCCCTAGGAGCAGCTGAAAAATGTCCAGTGTGCATAAAGCCTTAGGCCTCATGTACACCGGACGTTATAAAAAGGCCAGTTGCATTAGCTGTAGAATGAGTTTTGCAGCATTTTCGCAGTAGCATTTTTCAGCTTTTTTTTTTTTTTTTTTAGCAAAACTATACTCCCACAAAAGCTTATGGCTCAAAAACGCTCATAAATGCGGAATAACCTAGTTTTTACAGCTGAAAAACACCTCTTTAAACCCACTAGTTCTGGGAGGGGTTTTTACCAGTCAGAAAACATCCCTGCCAAAAAAAGCCCATGTGTGCATGGACACATAGGATAACGTGCTGGGGAGTTTATTGGCTGCAGAAAAAAATGCCCGAAGCAAAAAACAGCAACTGTAAAAACGTCCAGTGTGCATGAGGCCTAAAAAGGTCCACAGATCAGGATTTATTTACCATATTGATAAATACGCTTTGCGGGATAAAGTGAGCTCTATAAATTATGGGTTCTGCACCATGTAATGAAAATTTACTTGAAACCCGGAGCCCAGGTGCACTTGGTTAAAAATAAATCTGTGGAAATGTATTAAAATACTTCCAAGCCAGCCAGAAAAAAGCCGGAAATTTTCCAATTCAGGACATGAATTCAATTTCTTTTTTTGCCAAGGACAAGAAGCTACGTACGTGGGGTTCTGGCTGTCCATCCCAAATCAGACAGCCTGATCTGTAAAAGAAATGACGCTCATCTACAGTAATGGTTGATTCTGATATTTAGCACTTGAGTCATGTTATGCTGTGTACACATGACCGGACTTTTCGACAGCAAAGGTCCGACGGAACGAATCCGCCGGAAATTCGATCGTGTGTGGGCTTCATCGGACCTTTGGTGTTGAAAAATCAGACGGACTTTAGAAATAGAGCATTTTTCAAATCTTTCCGACGGACTCGAGTCCGGTTGAAAAATCCGGTCGTCTGTATGCTAGTCTGACGGACGAAAACCGACGCTAGGGCAGCTATTGGCTACTGGCTATGAACTTCCTCATTCTAGTCCGGTCGTACGTCATCACGTTCGAATCAGTCGGACTTCAGTGTGATCGTGTGTAGGCAAGTCCGTTTCGTCGGAACTCCGTCAAAAAGTCCTTTGGAGTTCAGTTGTCGAAAAGTCCGGTCGTGTGTACACGGCATAAAGGACAATCAGTGGCTGTACCACATCAATATAGATCTCGTAAAACCACATGTTCCATTGACTAGCAACAAAATCATCAGTACACAGAATGAAAAAAAAGGGGGTTTCTAAAGTTTGCCATGCATCCAAATTTTCCTTTTTTCTAAACTTTTGTGCACTTTTCTAACAGTTAGTGGGGTCAAATCAAAGTTTTATGATAAAATTAGAAGAAGCAAGATGGAAAAAATGTTCTTGAAGGAAATTCTTTAAATGTTGTTTTCCTTTGGGAAAAATCATACATATTGCACTGCACAAAAGAAACCTGTACAACCAAATACGTTCGGGATTCCATTCAAGTAGCAGGTCTTGATGAAATTTTAGGTGCTTTTGAATAAAATTAATAATGGTAAAAATCTAATGCTAAAGAATGTTTTCACAAAATTTTCACACAAATGAAAATTCAATTTGTATATGGCCAACTTGAAGCTCCCATGAGATTCACAAATTCCAGGATAAAAGCTTATCTGATTAAGCAGTGCAGGAACCGATATGGATGTGCAAAGTGCAATAACTCATAGCAATGAGTCAGAAATCCTAATTGATGTGCAGTAATTTGATTGGCTGCTCCAGGTACTATACCCAGCACATCGCAACTACGCTCTTCATTGACTTCCCAAATAAGCCTAATAGATGTAAGTTTTAGCTGAAAGGATTGGTTAGGTCACACTCAATTTGTAGTATCTCCACTGTGGTAAAATGCACAAAACTTCTGCAGGATAGATGTGCCACAGTTTGGCGGTGGTGGTTTAAGTTTGGGTACCATAGTCTGTAATATACATTTTACCAAGACAATTTCTTACTGACCCAAATGTCATTGAACAGTAGCCAAGACCAGATTTTTTGGCACAAAGTCCTTTCAATTCACAACACTTTGTGTGTATATATATATATATATATATATATATATATATATATATATATATATATATATATACATATACACACACACACATACAGTAACACTGATCCACTGCAGGATACTGCTACACGAAATCATCTAGAGAGTGCACATCTCACCTCTGTTATTAAATGGGATGACTAGTCACCATAGACAATTTATGGTCATTGACAATAAAGCTGAACCAGAAAAAACAAAAAAAAAGACAGTCATTACCAACAAACAATAGTAAAAAATCCTCACAGCATTTCTGTGTTTTCAGGCTAGATGCACACACATAGGAGGGCTAGTACAACTCATCATTGTATCATGCTGCCCCAAGCACAGCTCAGTAGGATAAACAGGCAGTTAATAAATATTGTCATGTTAATCAGGAAACCCCCCAAAGCTTCCATTGCAGAGGCCGAAACTTTATGAGGAAGTGGCAGAAAAATTAAATAATGTTGAAGTGGATATTCAGCACCAGAAATCCATACAACTTACAAAAGAAATGTCTCTGTACCTGTACACACTAGGGATGTGCAAAGAGTGATGGCAGGCGGTAACTTCTAGAAGCCAATCAGAAATCACCTGGGAGCCGTGCTGGCTGTACACTGGCAAATGCCTACTTGCCCTTGTGAAAAGTCCAGCATCTATATTCAGGACACTTGTCTTTCTAGGATAGTCATAGGAGTCCATTAGAGCTGCACGATTCTGGCTAAAATGAGAAGCACAATTTTTTTAATAAAAGTTTGTAAACAAAAAAAAAAAAAGTCACGATTCTCGCGGCGTAACATCTTTCACATCATACAAAAAAAGGGCTAACTTTACTGTTGTTTAGTTTTCTTTTGATTCATTAAAGTATATTTATTCCAAAAGAATTGTGTTTGAAAGACTGCTGCGCAAATACAGCGTGACATAAAATATTGCAACAACCGCTATTTTATTCTCTATATATAAATGTTTGGGGGTTCCAAGTAATTTTCTAGCAAAAATACTGATTTTAACTTGTAAGCAACAAGTGTCAGAAAAAGGTTTAGTCTTTAAGTGGTTAACTGACTTCTTTTACAGACCGAAGTTCATCCCTTTGATCTAAAAACTAAATGTTACAATATTTATACTTATCTCCACCTAAGCGATGTTGTGATGAACTTGGCAGGCTGCCTGTTTTTTTTTTTACAGCTGTCAGCAGTGAATAGAGAACTCTCTGCACTAAATCTAAGAAATGCTGTTTTAAGATTGTGAGGGGGGGTAGAATCGCGATCTCGATTCTTTAAAGATTAATCGTGCAGCTCTAGCGTCCATAGTACTAGACAGAGGTGAAGGGTTGTTAGAATGACAGGTCAGGGATGTAGCATATAGCAACATACAATTCATGCAAACACAAATTTGCTGTGCACTCTGCCAATGAAGTGCAAAGAAAAGTTCATTAAGGAGCCTTTTCTCTGCGGCTTTTCCTGTATCTGCTTTACACACAGTTCTGTGAATGCTTGTAATACATTTCCGGTCTCTGCATAGTTTTCTCACCCATGTGAACACCACCATTTACGAGGGGTCTTCAAAAAGTTTCTGCACTTTTATATTTTCGTTGGAAACTGTGAGGGCGGCAGGTGTTTTGCTGATGGCATTAAAAAATTGGTATGATGCTGGGAAAAATGCATCACAAAGGAAGGTGACTATGTAGAAAAGTGATGTCATTTGTTTTTGAAATTCTTAATAAAAAGAGTTTTAAAAAAGTGCGGAAACTTTTTGATGAACCCTCGTATTTTACAGTAAATAAAATGGATTATAATTTTAGCACATTATATCTCAAAAACAGGCCCCATTGGTTTGAAAAACATATAATAAAGGGTAAAATGAAGAGAAATGTGCACATAAAAAAGGGTACCTGAGACAACCAAACCAGCACCAGAGGCTACTTTGTAAATTTGGTCTTATAATGGTGTCTATATGTAAACTGAGAAACAAACCTCTATGCTACATCTTTCCTCGTTAAGTGCCTGTCTGCACTGGAAGAACACCAGTCATCACTAGGGCACATACACTATATTGTCAAAAGTATTGGGACGCGCTCGCTCTCGCTCTCGCTCTCGCTCTCTCTCTCTATATACATACATACATACATACATACATACACACACACTTTATTGGCATCCCAGTCGTAGGGTTCAATATTGAGTTGGCCCACCCTTTGCAGCTATAACAGCTTCAAGTTTGGGGTGAACGAACTTGAATGGCCTGACCTCAATCCGATAGAACACCTTTGGGAAGGCCTGACTGCAAGCCAGGCCTTCTCGACATCAATGCCTGACCGCACAAATGCGCTTCTGGTTGAATGGTCAAACATTCCCATAGACACACTCCTAAACCTAGTGGACATCCTTCCCAAAAGAGCTGTTATAGCGGCAAAGGGTGGGCCAACTCAATATACTGGCGTCCCAATACTTTTGACAATATAGTGTAGAAAACTATTTTTTTCCTATGTGCACCCAGAGGTGAGGTGTAGTGAGCTGCGATAAAATGCAGACTTGCTGCATTTTATCACAGCACACAGGAAAGCACTGCATATAACTGTCAATTTTTGCACAAAAAAAAAAAAAAAAAAGGAATTCTTGATGTGTCCTCGTACCGCAGCCGAAACGGACAGCTGTCTGCACACCAAACTGCTCTGGCTTAGTGTGTGGGCAGTGTGAACAGGCCCTTATGAAAAAGGTGACAGAGGAGATGAGAGTGAAAAAAAATCTTTTGCCCAATATCCTCACTGTAAAAAGCAGATTAATTGGCTGCCACAGGTTGAAGCACACCATTGTTCTTTGCACCTTACTGGGTAAGCCCACTGCAAAAACATGACAATTAATCGATCTGGAACCAGTGCTCAGTCACTTCCATATGGGGTGGATCAGGCAAAAGCCACCTTCATTTTGGAAATAAATCCCAAAATGCCATGCCAGTAGACTGAAGGGTAATCTAGGACATGTGGACTATGGACAGGAATTTGTAAGTTGTCCAGTTCTGCTGCAGGTAAATATAAAGGTGTTTTGGTGAAGTAGTTTAGTGCTTCAATATAAAGCCTGTGAACAGTGGTTGAAGTCTTGTTTCAAATAATTAACAATGTGACTAAAATCTACATTTATGGACACACAGAATGCAAATGTGCTTGTAGAAAATAAACCCATTTTGTTCCAATGAATAAAATGAAAAGCCCGTGCTCCTCTGTGGACACTTAAGGAGGTACATCCTTATTTGTTGTTGGTTGTGGCACCTGGTAGACCATCTCTTCCACTGGACACGCCCCTGGGGTCACTTTTGGAGTGTCATATAGTACCTGTGTGGACGAGGAACTGTCTGTCCTAGATAACAGTTTGTTGTAGGTTCCTACTAGTGTAGGACCTTGGCTCCCTGCAGCTTTAAAGGTGGAGGTGGAAGGCAGGCACATGGTTCCAGCAGGATGCCCCGACATATCCATTACAATTGGTGTGGCATATTCTGGCCCACTGGTGGGCAGCGGCTCTGCATAGGCATGATAAATGTCCTGGTCTGGAGAGTTGTAGGAATCCAGATCAGCATACCCTGGTTCTTTACCTTCCTCTGGCTTAAAGGTTGATCGTTGATGCAATGTGCCCACTGCTCCCCCAACTAGTGGCTGTGCATATTCTGGAAAAAATGCAGAGGACAAGATTAGTTTCCATTCTAGCCATTCAATCTCACATGGCTCACATTTCTGTGTTGCTGTTTGAGAGGTCCTGCCTGGTGAAACACTGCGAGCAGGATAGGAAGCAACACTAAATCTCTCTATAAAGCCTTAGATAGCAGTAAATACCTGACAGAAGTTTTTAACTAACCCCTGCTTCCTACAAAAGTAAGAAGGAAAAAACTTTTGGCTGGACATTACAGTTTGGCGAACAGTTCGAGCCAAGCAAAGGTTCGGTTCAAACATCGCCTGTTCGGTAAATACACGAATTTGTGGGGCGATCACCCCACAATGCACTGTGTGCCCCAAAGCACTCCCCCTCTATGTTGAGGGCATGTGGCCTGGTATGGTTCAGGTGGGGGGGCGCACACTCATCACCGGCCGGGCTGCATGTTCGCATAAGGGTCTAGTATGGATTTTTTCTTTAGAAATGTCAGTTTTGCTGCAGCAAGTTCTATACAGAGTACAGATGCACTACTTTACAAGCAGCAAGCAGACTAAGGGCACCCCCCAGGCACTATATTTAAAGTATTTTTTTTAATTTTTATTGTTTCACTTTAAGCATCATTAAAATCACTGCTCCTGTAATAACGATCTTTAAAAAAAAAAAAAATTGCATTGATACATGTCCCCCCAGGCCAGTACCGGGCCCCCATACCCTTTTTATGGCCAATAACTTGCATACAAGCCTTCAAAATGGAGAATGCAGGGTGAGGGGGGATTGTGTGCAGTGTTGTTGGGGCTGGGAGAACTTCCGGTGGAATCACCTAGGCATAAGACATAAAGCAGAACTTCCCTTTTTTAGGTGAAGTTCTGCTTTAAATAAAATAATATAAATAAAAATGAGATATATATATATATTTATTTATTTATTTTTTTAAAGCGCCCTGTCCCCTCCATGTACAAATGCAACGCACTATTTTTCAGCGCACACGTTCCTGTAGAAATGGCTGTGCATACAAGTGGGTGCTGAACTGACAACCAACTGCAACTGTGTATAGTCAGAGCAAGAGAATGTCACCAGCACATCATGGATCTCTAGAACAAGTCCAAAGCTTTATTCAGCAATCACATCGTTGCAGCAGGTAGAAATGTTTCTGAGCCACACAGGCATCTCAAGGGGTCCTGTGTGGCTCCGAAAGACAGACAGAACATGAGATTGTAACTTCATTCAGTACAATGGCCATTAAAATCGAATTTGAGCAAAGTGACAGGTTCTATTGAAAGCTTACACCCCCCTTCACTGATACTTACATTTATTACACCTGTTAGAACTGTTAGTCTCATGACAGTGTTTATACCTGGAGATTGGCCACTCAGATCCAAGCACCATATTCTGACAGAAAGAGGAGGTAGCGCCATGATCCTGCCCCCCCCCATACTGATAAGTACCACGTATTTCCATCAGAGAACAAAGTGCCAAAGGTTGTATGACTTTCAAAAGAACCTGTCATTTAGCCCTAAATATAAAAATAAAGCACCAGTTTACAGGGCAGAACAGTACCTGCTGACATGGCCACCTCTCTTGGTCGTAGGCGGCTGACTTCACAGCTGCTGTACCTCACTGGGGTCTCCTCGTGTTCCGCTGATTTAGCAGGAAGAAACTGCTTCATTCCTTTCCACCAGCCTGACGAATATGGAGGGAAAAGGATTTTACAATAAAGCTACCTACTGTTCCTTCATTATAACATTAGTTGATATTATAATTATTTTTTTAATTAATGCTAAACATTCTAAACTATACATATCTCTGAATCCTGAGATGTTTGTGTACAGAGGACCACAAGAGGTCACAGACTGGAGAATATAGGAGTGGGTTTGGGTGAAGTGTATAAGCGGAGTTCCAGTTCCCAAATAGAACGCTTTTTTTAAATGCTCACCGTCAATGTTCCTACTTCTACTCTAACATTTCGATACAGTCAATAATGTTATCCTTTTTGTTTGTTTTAAATCTAACCTGATCTCGGAAGCAGGCAGGGTCCACTGCGGTTGTGGACATCTGAAGCCCGCTAGTCTTTATTTCCGGGATTTGATGCAGCTGACTACACAGCATGCACCTCCCGATCTCGCGCAGTAATGTCATTGTGCGGCACGGTTCATCATGGCAGGTTGCCATAGCAGTGGCGGCGGAAGATCCCACCCATTGTTATGGCAACCTATCAATCACAGGACATCCCAGAAGGAAATCACGTGAGATTTCAGTATTAGGCGATTCCCATGGACTCCTGGGAATGGTGACGCCGATATCCCAGGAGTCCATGGGAATCGTCTTGTGACGTAATAGCCTAGGTGGCCAGAGCTGGAAGTGCTGCAAGAAATAACTAAAATAAAATTAAAAAAAAAAAAAAGGTACGGTATTTAAAATAAAAATAAAAATTGGCCATTTACAATAGCATTGCAGATGGGCATGGGAATGCTTGCAGGTTAAAAAAAAGTGGGGGGAACTCCGCTCCAAGTCTAGGTCCTGGCATGCCACCACTTTGCTCCTTTCAGTGCAAGAAAGCCAGAATTGCCGCCCCACCAGCTCTTCTTAGGATTCATTGAGCTCATGAAGCAGGGTGCCCAAAATGCACCAAAGAGCCTTTTTTAGTCTAAGTTTGTGCATACTTAAAGAGTATCGCCAGATCACCACCAGGTGGAGACATACGACAATTCTAACAATACTTCCTTACTCCTTGGGGAAAAAAATTGTGCGTTTATTAATATTATACAAGACTTATATAGCAGCAACAAATTGTGCAGAAGTTTACAAAATGACTGCAGACAGTACAGATACAAAATGATTCAATACAAGAGGAATCAGAGGGCCCTGCCTGTTAGAGCTTACTTAATTGTTAACATTCAAAAAATCCTCTACCTATTCTATGCATTTAATTGCAGCTGTAGTTCTCAGTTTAGCAGTAAGTGTGTTTCTAACAATCAGATTTAGGCTTCAGATAGACTAGACTTTGGATCATTGCTTGGAATGGCCAACTAGTCCCAACACAGTAGCTGCTGCAGTTCATGAACCACAGGAGTCGGTATTCGCACTCACCTGCACGATCCCAGTATGGTAAGTCATATGTACCTTCAGATTTCTTTTTTCTGGTGCAAAAAGAGAAGAAAGAATTAGAGTCATCTCACATTCAACTATTCAGTATATTCTAGGAAGTGGTTAAGGAAATACTACAGACTAAAAACATTCATTTTAAAAGTGTGTGGGCAAGGGATGGGGGGGGGGGGGGCATATTTTAGACTGGCCTATCATATACTGCATGATATCTGCAAGCAATGCCACCAATTTCAATATTTTGGTGATGAATAGGCCATTTAAAAACTCACAGTCAAGAGATACTGAGCAGAAGTAGAAAATGGGAGTAACTACAACCACCTCAACAAAGTAAAAGAAGAAAGGATTAGAACCTCTGCTTGGTTATTACTACCATCTGTCTTTCTGCCTTCTCCTGGTGGTCAACTTTTCCATTAGAGCTAAGAGAGCAACAACTTCACAGAAGTATTTACACTTCCCAAATCTAGCCAAGAAATGCTTTTGCTGGAGTTGAGCTTTAATTCACCCATACACTTAGAAAAATTTGCTGCCCAGCTTTTTAATTGTTGCTGCAAGATCCCCTAAGAAAAGCTAACAAGACCCCTGGGGTGCCATCTGAGGTCCCCCAGGGTGCTGAGAGCAAGAGACCCAGTTTGCCTTGTATCAGAGATGGATGAGCAGACGATGTGAATGGGAGGCTCCTAAAATGAAGTTAATTTAATCAAAGTGGTTGTGTGCAATGTCTTAGGCTTCCTATTAATGAGTAACATTTACATTTTAAACTGGGGTGCCTTGAGACTATGCATACTTTAAAGACTGCAAAAGGTATATATACATTACGGCTTTGAAGTGGTTTACCGGGGCTATGACTGCAGCTATTGGCCATAACCCCGGTATTAAAATTTTCAGCCAGCCATTTTCTACTCCCTAAAAGCAATCCGAGCGGCTAATTATCCGCTGGATCATTTTTAGATGCGCAGGAGATGTCGCCCCCCTGCTGCTCGCCACTGGATCTTAGACTTAGAGATGAAGAGAGACCAGATTGTCTATGATCTAGGAGGCCGGAAGCAACATCATGATGTCACTTCCGGTTTAGGGCAGATGTAAACAACTTTTTTTTTTTTTTTTTTGAAAGCATCATATCAATGTTTTTTTTTTATTTTATTTTTTTTCAGGGGTAGAGGAGAGCCTTCTCTCCATAAGAAGGACCTGTCATGGTTTATTGTTATCACAATGTTTACATTTGCTGTGATAGCAATAAAAGTGATCAACAAAAAAAAAAAAATTCAACGGACGGCGTAAAAATAACATTCTTAATGCCGAGTTCCGCCCGCCCCTTTAAAATGTAAAAGTCAGCAGCTACACATACTGTAACTACTGACTTTTAACATTAGGACACTTATCTGTCCTGGAGTCCAGCGATGTCCGCACCGCAGCTCATGTTTCCATCGGCTGGTTGGCCTTTCAGCTTCACGGCCAGGTCCCTACTGCACCTGCGTGAAGTGCGCTGCGCTCTAACTGGCCCAGCAGAAGGGAGGGAGGAGGGAGACAGAGCTGCTGATGTAATTCGCCGCAGCCCGGTCTCCCAGAAGTGGGGACAGGGTACCTGTAAAAAAAAAAAAAAAAAAAAAAAAAAAAAAAAAACAGGTATCCGCTCCCCCTCCACCCTGAGAGGTGCCAAATGTGACACCGGAGGGGGGGAGAGAGAATCAGATAAGCGGAAGTTGCACTTTTGGGATATGGGGTGTGCGCCCCCCATCCCATGCTTGCGTGCAGAGGCAAATGCATACGTAGCCCATATGTAAATGGTGTTTGCGAGAGCAATAATTCTAGCTCTAGGCCTCCATTGTAACTCCAAACTGGTAACCTGTAAACGTTTTTAAAATGTTGTCTATGGAGATTTTTTAAGTATGTAGTTTGTCGCCATTCCACAAGCATGCGCAATTTTAAAGCACAACAGGTTAGGTATCTATTCCATATTTGGCACATCATCTTTTACATTTTACCAAAAAAAAATGTGTTTTTTTGCAATAACATTCAAGAAAATTGAGTTTGAAAAGCTGCTGCGCAAATACAGTGTGACATAAAAAATTGCAACTGACATTTTATTTTCTAGGGGGTCTGCTAGAGATAAATTTATATATAATATATACACACACACATAAAATATATATATATATATATATATATATATATATATATATATATATATATATATATATATATATATATATATATATATATATATACATACACATATATATACACATATATATATATACATACATACACATACACACACACACACGTTTGGGGGTTCCAGGAAATTTGCTAGCATAAAATACAGTCTTTTACTTGTAAACAAAAAGTGACAGAAAAGGACTGGTCTTAAAGTGGCTAAAGGGTGTCACGACTGACAAACGCTGCACTAGGTGTATGGGGTAGGGCAGTTCATAGTAAGATCAAGCAGATACTACAGATTGCTCATTTCGTGTCTATGGCATTTTACGAAGCACAGACGAGCTGCCATAAAGAATCTAAGAACATTGCGGCCAGCCGTAGAGAAGGAAAATAAACTCAAATACTTCTGGTCATAAAGAGGTTAATCAATACAGGTTATATGTAAAGGCCACAGGTGCAGGGGTTTACAGACATCTGGAGACCAGGTTACAGAAGGTGACCTCTTTCAAAGGACACATGGGACAAACCCATCATCGCAGTGTAATAGGATTCCTTTAGTACAGTTTGCTGACTGTACACCTGACTTGTAGGACTGAGTAGTCAAACTGACCAACCTGTTTCTCCAGTGCCAGGCACAAACAAGCAGCAATATGACGCTGGTGCAGACCATGACTAAGGCTGGGACCAGGATGGCTGCCAAGGGTACATCTGTAACACATTAAAAACAAGAACAGTTCAGCTTACACGCCAATCAGTGAGCACATTCTTGTGTAGGTGTTGGAAGGAGTAACCCTCTTCGGGGGTCACCAGTGTAACAAAAGCAACTCGTTCACAGCATATTCAGCAAAATTTTGCTCTAAAGTCTACAACTTGTCTGGCCGAAAGAAGAGGCATGGCCAGGAACACACACACACATTTTGTAATAATAAATCATTGAGCTATCACTTTTGAAGAAATCAGAGTTACCATTTAAAAATAAAAACAAGGTTTCTTCATGTGCAAGGCATTTCAAATAAATAAGAATACAACTAGAGATTGAAATTTAAAAAAAAAAAAAAAAAAGTTATAAAATTACATGAAACTCCTGGCCTGCATTTCACCTCCTCCATACTGCCTTATAGCACAACAAAAGAAGAAAACTTCAGAAAAACCCACTTAGGTGGCCTGAACCACACAAACCATGAATGGCTGTAACCAGATTTGTCAATCACAGTCATGATGGACAGCTCAAATTACAGCCACGATGTACAGGGCCAATCAGAGTGGCTCTGTACCTTGATATCTGTGAACCAATTAGCTCCATCACAAGTGCATTTTCAAACATTAAGCTCATTGAAAACAGAGAAAGCTCCCCTTGCAAGCTCTGTTGTGGCTAAATGTTTGTAAAATTGAGGGTAAAAGGTGGGGAGTCAACAGCTGAAACATTTAATGCCTCATGCTCACTAAAAGTTTAGCTACTGTGCATGAGATTCCAGCATTTTTATGCAGGTATAGGGTACAGGTGCACCGTACAACACTGCTGCGGGCAGTCTGTAAAAGTCTACGAGTTGCTGAAAGCTGCCATGGCTGGACAGTGCACCAAGTGATATTAATGTTAAAGGCCGTATGCACCCTAGGACAAGTGTCCGTAACTTGGGCTGCTTGCATTCCAGGCATTCATCCCTGGGTGCATACAGACCTAAAATGTTAGTACCATTTGGTACACTGTTCAGTCACATTTCAGCCTCTTCTAGACTTTTACAGTTTGCTGGCAGCAGGGCCTTACCACCGCACATGACAATGCTGTAATCTCATGCATAGGGGCTAAATGCTCAGTGTTAATGAGGCCTTATGCCGCGTACACACGACCGGTTTAGCCATCAGAATAAACTCCGAAGGTTTCTCCGACGGAATTCCATTCAAGCGGTCTTGCCTACACACGGTCAAACCAAAGTCTGACTGTCCAGAACGCGGTGACGTACAACACTTACGACAGGACTAGAAAAAGGAAGTTCAATAGCTAGTAGCCAATAGCTTCCATCTCATACTTGCTTCTGAGCATGCGTTGTTTTTGGTTCGTCGGAACAGCATACAGACGAGCCGATAGGTATTGGTTCTGTCAGAAATATTTAGAACATGTTCCATTTCTAGGTCCGTCAGAATTGACAAAAAAAAAAAAAGTCCAATGAGGCCTACACACGGTCGGAATAGATGATGAAAAGCTTCTGTCTGACTTTTTCTGAAGGACATTCCGCTCGTGTGTACATGGCTTTAGAGGGATGGGCCTAAGGGTGGGACCATGTGCTGAAGCTTGTCAGCACAGTTCTGTATGTGTAGTCATTGTTTTATGGCTTTTCCTTAGGATTATACTGGACCACCAAAATAAAGTTCTATCAGTCTCAAAATTATATAAAATTAATTTGAGTACAGTGTTGTATGACCCATTTGTCACATTATCAAAGCATGGCCTGGTAATGGAGTGGTATATACAGGCACTCAAGGGGTTCTCTCCCCTTCAAGACTAAAGTATTTCACAGACTAATAAAGAAAGATGGGGGTTACCACATTCAGAGCACTGCCAATCAGATCCCTAAACATGGTGACACCCTCTGTCCACTGACCGATGAAAGAAGAACCCCCCCACTGAACTGAAGCCTTCTACCTCCAACAGCCATAATTCCAAAAAAGTTGGGACACAGTTTAATATCTACATAAAAACAGAATTAAATGATTTACAAATCTCATAAACCTATATTTTATTCAAAATAGAAAATATAAACATATAAAATGTTTAAACTGAGAAAATGTACCATATAAAAAAAAAAAATAAGGTAATTTTGAAATTGATGGCAGTAACATGTCTCAAAAAAGTGTTACTAACAAGGAAGAGCTGGAACAACATTTGCAAACAATTAAGTTAATTGGCAACAGGTCAGTAACATGACTGGCTATAAAAAGAGCATCTTTGAGAGTCAGTGTGTCTCAGAAGTAAGGATGAGCAGTGGTTCACCAACCTGTGAAAAAAATAAATCTAAAAATGGTTGAACAATTTCAGAACAATGTTTCTTAACGTAATTAATAATGCAAAGATTTTAAATA
The DNA here is from genome assembly GCF_042186555.1 of Aquarana catesbeiana. NCBI lineage: Eukaryota > Metazoa > Chordata > Amphibia > Anura > Ranidae > Aquarana > Aquarana catesbeiana. The sequence goes on from NC_133325.1 coordinate 707,726,172, forward strand.
CATCATCATCCGCAGTACATAATATCATCAAATTCTAAGAATCTGAAAAAATCTGTGCACAAGGGACAAGGCCGAAACGCAATATTGGATGCCCGCGATCTTCTGGCCCTCGGACAGCACTGCATTAAAAACAGGCATGATTCTGTTATGGACATCACTGCATGGGCTCAGGAATACTTCTAGAACTCACAGTCTGTGAACAGTTCGCTGTGCCATCCAAAAATGCAAGGTAAAGCTCTATCATGCAAACTAAAAGCCCTATCTGAACATTATCCAGAAACACCGCCTTCTTTTCTGAGCAAAAGGTCATTTAAAATAGTCTGTTGCAAAGTAAAAACTGTTTTCAGGCAAATTTTGATATTGTTTTTTGCAACCATGGGCGCAGCTGCGTCCTCTGGACTAAAGAGGAGAGGGACCTTCTGGCTTATCAGCGCTCAGTTAAAAAGACTGCATCTCTGATGGTATGGGGGTGCATTAGTGTGCATGGAATGGGCAGCTTGCACATCTTGAAAGGCACCATCAATGCTCAGATATATCCAGGTTTTAGATGCCTTTTTCAGGGAAGGCCTTGCAGATTTTTTGCTGGACAATGCTTAACCGGACACTGCATCTATGACAACAGCATGGCTTCATAGTATGAGTCAGGGGGCTTTACTGGGCTGCCTGAGATCCAGACCTTTCAGGATTGAAACGATTTGGTGCATCCCGAAACAAAAAAATATGACAAAGATGATCCAGGACTGTTAAGCAAGGTCCATAAAGCCATGGATGAGCTAGTTTGGGGTGGAGGAACTTGACTCGCCGGCATCCCAGTCTTAGTTCGTAGGGTTCAATATTGAGTTTGCCCACCATTTGCAGCTATAACAGCTTCAAGTTTAGGGTGAAAGAACTTGACTGGCCTGACCTCAATCCAATAAAACACCTTTGGGATGAATTACAGCGGAGACTGTGAGCCAGGCCTTCTCGATATCAGTGCCTGACCCTCACAAATGTGCTTTTGGAAAAATGGTCAAACATTCCCATAGACACACTCCTAAACCTTGTGGTCAGCCTTCCCAGAAGAGTTGAAGCTGTTACAGAAACAAAGGGAGGGCCAACGCAATATTGAACAGTACAGACTTATGCCCCGTACACACGGTCGGACTTTGTTCGGACATTCCGACAACAAAATCCTAGGATTTTTTCTGACGGATGTTGGCTCAAACTTGTCTTGCATACACACGGTCACACAAAGTTGTTGGAAAATCCGATCGTTCTAAACGCGGTGACGTAAAACACGTACGTCAGGACTATAAACGGGGCAGTGGCCAATAGCTTTCATCTCTTTAATTATTCTGAGCATGCGTGGCACTTTGTCCGTGGGATTTGTGTACACACGATCGGAATTTCCGACAACGGATTTTGTTGTCGGAAAATTTTATATCCTGCTCTCAAACTTTGTGGGTCGGAAAATCCGATGGAAAATGTGTGATGGAGCCTACACACGGTCAGAATTTCCGACAACAAGGTCCTATCACACATTTTCCATCGGAAAATCGACCGTGTGTACAGGGCATAAGACTGGGATGCCTTTAAAGTTCATGTAAAAGGCAGGTGTCCCAATACTTTTGGTAATACAGTGTGTTTGTGTGTGTGTGTGTGTATATATATATATATATATATATATATATATATATATATATATATATATTGTTATGGTTCTAAAATCTCTTCAAAACAACTTGTTTCACTAGAACAGATTTCAAATATATCCGTGATGAAAGTGGATACATATGCTGTTCGTTTTTTGCCTCAGGGAGCGGTGCCCTACCCAAAGGCCCCCTTCACTCCGGCCTAACCCTCCCTAAAGCAAAACTTAACACCTTGTATGCTTACCGCTATGAAAACACACATTTCTATACTGGGCCTCAAACCCAATAGGACTACAATAATGCATACGAACAAAATTAACTAGAAACAAGCATTCATAAACCCCGTTGAAAGCGTTTCAAACATGAATGCATTACAGCTAAATATCAGACCTGAAATTGGAGGCATTTGTTTTTGGAACATGCTTTTAATTTTCACTTAGAGAGTGATGCAAGCCCATGCTACAAATGCTCCGACCCTCTCTATTATATGTTTACTAATGTAAGAGACCTTCCTGATTTTTATAGAAACCTGTGTTTTGCATCACTTGAGGTACAGGGAGTAAAAAAAGGGATTGAGACAGTTAAAAGGACAGCGTAGTGAGCCTGAAGCCTCCTCACAGGATGAGTCAGAGCTGTTACTTGCAGAGTTCATAGCACTGTGATGTCAACCCCAACATTCCTGACTGGAAGCAGGCCACTCACAGCTGACATAAGGCAGAGCTAAGCATTTCTTAGCCAGTTCCATGTTCTCCAACCCTCTCGCAGGCTTCAGTTGCTCCATAAGTTTGACCCAGACTATAACACACTACTGCAGTCAACAAAACTTCAAAAAAGAAAGTGCTTTAAAGAGCTAAACAAAGCCGTCAACAGAAAAGTAACAAACTCTGATCAAAACACTTTACGCAGCCAGTAGAAAACTCTCTATTTACTGCACAGCTGGTCTCTTGTTCTGCCAGGGTCCTTTAAACTTAACGGCTGCTTGACACAGAAAACGGGGACTTCCATTTTCTAAGTCTCAAATTATTATGCATTTATACTTTTGCGTTGCAGTGCGGCAATGTATCCACGCTAAGCCCTATTCAAACATTTTTCAGCACGTTTCCATGTGCCAGACTACGCTCAACATGCAGAATCCCATTCTTTCAGTCTCTGCTAACACGTGTACAACTGAGTCACCCTACGCTCAATATAGTACAGGATTATTGAATTTTTTGTGTAATCAGGTGTTTTTGGTCCCATAGACTTCAATGGAAGCGCCTGTAAATGCAGTGTGCGGGTTTTTATGGCTGCTGAAGAATTACTTCCCTTCTTTAGAACTGCTCTTCTCCCCTTGCCCTGCCCAACCCAGCCCAGGAAATGCACAAGCAAAGACGCGATACAGGCTTATATAGCACAGGTTTAAAGTATGTGAACCCTCACCTTGTAAAACAATCCATTCAGTTTAAAATAGAAATGAATGGCAAAGTAATTGTTCATATAATATACACACACATTATATATATAGTTTGAAAATCCAAGATGTCAGCTTACCTTTGGTAATGTTTGGAGTCACGGTTGTGTTTTTAATCTCTGGTGGCGGTGTAGTTTTGTCTACTGGTGGTGGATAATGTTTGGCACGTGGCACAAAAGCAGGTGGGGCAGTAAGTTTTGGAATAAATGCTTTCAGGAAAAGAGAAAGAAAAAAGTATTACAAACATTATTATGGGGGTCTTTTGTGTTCCAGATTGAAATTCAATCAACTGAAATGTACAATTTGGGATCAGCTCCTTTTGAATTAATTTTATGATTGAGCACCAACAGATCTGAATGCTTAGATTGGATCTAAAGGCACCAGGTTTTTTACCTTCATGCATTATTTGCATGAAGGTAAAAAACCTTCTGTGTGCACCAACCCCCCCCCCCCCATACTTACCTGAGCCCCATCTCGATCCAGTGATGTCCACGAGAGCCTTGCCTCTCCAGGGATTGGCACTCCTGATTGATTTTTGGCTGCAGCGGGAGCCATTGAGCCAATCAGGAGATGGAGGGGGCGGGGCCGAGTTGCAGCTCCATGTGTGAATGGACACACAGGTCTGCGGCTCAGGAGCACGCCCTGCTTGGGTGCCAACAGAGCTGCTTTCTGTGAGGGCACCCAGCAGGAGGAAGGACCAGGAGCGCTGGCGTGGGATCAGAGAAGAGGGGGACTGCTCTGTGCAAAACCAATGCACAGTAAGTATAACATGTTTGTTTTAAAAAAAAAATTCAAGACTTGATTGCTTTAAAGATGAATTCCAGGCATATGTTTTTACACAGCGATATTGGTTCACCTTGGACCAGAGTAACCTATGTACTGTATCATACCATACCTGGCCATTGCCCTTGAAAATTGGATATCACTGAAGTAGACACCACTACTCCAGTGATCTCCTCTTGCTTCCAGGTGCCGTTGTGAGAAGCTGGCCTGATGCATTCTGAACACAGGCGGTGGTAATACTGGAAACGTGCCACTCAGGGAATGCTTTGCATTCTCTGAATAAAACGCAAAGCATTCTCTGACTGGATGAGGTGGAGAGATGTGGGGTAGGAGGGTCACGCTCACCACATCAGAGAATGCTTTGCATTCATTCAAGAAGTGCAAAGCATTCTCTGAATGGTGCCTGTGCTGAGTGGCTGACCTCCTGTGTTCAGAATGCAGCAGGCCAGTTGTTTTGTACAGAGCACAGAAGCAAGTGGAGATCACTGGAGTAGTGGTGTCTACTTCGGTGATTTCTAGCTTCTAGGGGGATCAGTCAGGTATGGTATATACATAGTTACATTGGCCCAAGCTGGACCTGGAGCTGAAGCTCCAGCAAAAGAAAGTCATTCTTACATAGACACCAAAAGGCACCCATCACTAAGCCAAACAGCTGTGCCAAAAGTTTAAAATAAAAGTCATCAAAGAGGTAGTGATGACATATAGTTAAAATGGAACTTCACTCACTCCAACATTGATTTCTTCAGTTACTTCTTGGCTTCTATGCCTAGGCCAGTGATGGCGAACCTTGGCACCCCAGATGTTTTGGAACTACATTTCCCATGATGCTCATGCATTCTGCAGTGCAGTTGAGCATCATGGGAAATGTATTTCCAAAACATCTGGGGTGCCAAGGTTCGCCATCACTGGCCTAGGCAAACAATGTTATACATCCCATGAGTCTTCAGGTTTGGCGTTCTCGGCTAAGCACACACTCCTGTCTGCATTCCTGAGCTAGGGGCAGATGGATTACAGGAAGTAAATGCTACATGAATCATCTGCCCTTACTCAAGATGGTCACAGCCAGAAATGCTAGGCAGGTGTTTTTCAAAGTAAATAATATTTATTTTTTGTTTTTTTTGTTTTTTTATGTGGTGTTCAGATACAGTGTAGATCCGCTTTAAGTAAATCGGGTTTGTATTTAGAGTCCACAACCTGATTTGAGGTTTGAGAGCCAGAGAATGTAAGCTCCCCACTGGGGCTGCTCATAAAGGAATTTTGCTTTGACAAATGTCATGTAAATTGTATGTAAAGTCAATTTCTTTTTTCTTTTTTTTTTTTTAATTTGCAAGTTAATGAAGTCTTTAAATTCCCATCAGATTTGTTGCTGCCTGCGCCCTGCGGTCTGCACTTCCTATCTTGAAGACAAAACAAGAAATCAGAGAAAATCCTGAAAACCTTTCCATGTGAAAAAACTTCCATTTTTGAAGCTATTGAAACATGCATCCCAATTGGAGGATTTTCTCCCACCCCTTACTCTGGTGATAACCCTAAAATTTTGGATTTCCCATCACGGTCTCATTGACAATGATCTTAGGGAGAAAAAAAAAAAAAAAGAGGAGGTGGTGAATCTGCCCAGTGGGGAAACAGGGCAATTAAAAAAAAATAAAGCCAACAGAGGGTCTAGCCTTTTCCACTCTATTAAAAAAAAAATAAAGAACGATTTTAAAATATACACACACACACACACACACACACACACACACACACACACACACACACACACACACACGGCCTTTACATACTATACATTTTTGTGATACAAGTGATTACTGTCAGGGTTGGTCTTAAACTGCCTAATCAACCAACAGCGGAGCTATATTCAGGCAAAAATGTTTAGCTTTGTGAATAACAATTATAAGAACATCCATCTGTTTATCTGCCTGTTTTCAAGTACGTCAATGGAGTGAATATCTAATTGGTAGTTTGGTGGCACTTTGCTTTGAACTAGTTTTATCATTTCTTTCCAGTATCAAAAGTGTTTTTCAAACACAAAGGAATCTTCTCTACATATTAAATTTTACACAACATCAGCCAATTATAATGGAAACAGATTTGACATTTTTTCACCATAGCTACAATTAAAAAGTAGTTGTAGTCTAATCTTCTACAGGAAAACAGAGGCACACAACTTCACCACTAAACAGTTCATGGTTACGGATTCAGAGCTGATGGTCTCTAAATTATCTATGTAAATGGGTGATAAAGGTGAAGTTGGGTGGCTTACAGCAAAAGCTCATTCTCACCATTAATATTGTGACATCCGAGAAGTTCTACCTTCATGGCAATCTTTTGGTGCCAGCTTGTAGGTCTTATCTTTACAAATCTTGCCACTATAGGTGGGATGAAGTTGTTGCGGACCTCTTGATGATAATCAGAGTTGCCTTGGAATATCTGAGGAAAGCCAAAAAAACAGAAGTGGAAAACCATGATGAATGACCAAAAGAAACATCCTTCCCCAAGTTGGCTGTCATAGCTGTGTGAATGTAACCCAAGAACAAATATATAGCTTACCAGTCATAGATGTAGTGGCTGCATTAGTTTTTTTATCTTGGTTATCATGCCAGTAAATACATCTCCTGTCCCAGGCTGACAGCATATTTATGGAGGTGCAAAGTGAGAGCCTAGGACAGGAAGTTAGGATTTCCCTTTCTCCATCCCTATAACATAGGGGGAAGAGGTTCTATAGTTCAAAGGGAGCCTAAAGGATAAGTTCACCTTTACAAAAAAATAAATGCACTTTTTTTGCTTGTAAAAAAATATGTATTTGTTTTTTATAATGAACCCGTAAAGCATTGCACCCACGTAATGCCACAATCCTGCAGACTGTGTACCTCCGATATGGCAGGCAGTTGCCCTCTGAAAGGAAGCTCAATGAGCTACCAGAGCATTCAAGAGTGCCATGGTAGTTCACTGTGAACCACAAGCCGAGAGTCGCAAAGGCTGTCGGTAATTATAATTTTTAAATTCACAGAACACGGCGAATGGCTGAAGCGGCCAAAGCCCTGCATGACCGCTTTCTTTAGATTGTGACAGCAAGTGGAGGGAAAAGATCCCCCGCTCGCTGTCAAAACACAGGATCAGAGGGTGCGGGGGCTGGTTCTTCGGTAACATGTTACACTCTGAATATGGGTGCACCCATGCAACATGTTATAAAAAGTGACCTTTTCCTTTATTAACACAAAGTACATGTACAAAGCCTCATTACCCTTGGATAAAAGTCACTTTTCTGCTGATAATAATCTTGCACAGGGTCCCACAAATTTGTCTTAAATCAAGGAGTGTCAGCTAAAAGCCAATTAGCCTACAAAGTGGTCTAATAGCTGTAGGTGTAATGTATGGATATGAAAGATGTACACTCTTCTAAGTTAAGTGCTAACACTGCAGTAATTTAGAGATAATGGCGGTGACGGCGATAACCCATAGCTACAGTCAACTTGTAGTCATAAGAGCTGTCATATGTAAGGATTGAGGCTCCTATCCAGAGCCAGACATTACCAATACCCAGCTCCTATAAGTGCCGGCTGCTTCCAGGACAACATGTGATAAAAACCTTGGTGTAATCTGCATTGATTTTGACAAGTAACAAGCATCCTGGCAAAAATTCCTTTATATTTTGGGAATATTTTTGCACACCGTGCCACCTCTGGCTCCAATAGAGATCACCATTCCCTATGGCCAGAGTTGGTGGTGATCACCAGTCTTGTACACAACAGTGATCTCTCCTTTGCTGTGCTGGTTTTGCACATCTAGGGGACTTATCCACTTGCTCCTAAATTTTCTCTTCTTCTTCCCATATCAGATAACAATTAATCACTCTTGGTCTGCAGGAATTGACTCACCTGCAGACAATCAGAGATCAGGCTAGAATTGATCATTTCCCGCAGGCCCAAAACACTGTATTGTTTATCTGGGGTGAAGAGGAAAGCAGAGATGACCTCAGGAAAGTTCAGATCATAGTGTGAACTCTCCTAAGTTACATCTGGTGAGGAAGCTGTCACTGCCCAAAACAAATCATAAGCAGCTGAGGAATTCTCCACCCTGCCACATGTATACATGCCCTTGTATATGTGGGGCTGCAGGGTGCAGAATGCCTTGGCTGCTTATGGTTGGCTTTATGCAGCGACAGTTTCCTGGTGAGATAGCTCAGGTGCATTGGGACTAGGATCCTAACACTTCTGAGCTCATCCCTTGGAGGGAAGGAATAGAGGTTGTGGTACCAGTGCTGGAGAGTGTTCATACAAGCACACTCTACACCAATCTGGATTTTACTCATCCCCGTGGCCTGTTGTCCAGTATTTGTTGAGCCCTGGTCATGTGTATGGGCTGTCAACCTTCTAAATATAAAATAGCTGGGTTGAAAGACGCAGTTTCATGGGTGCATGTATTGTAGCTCCTGTGTGATGCCTACAGTACCTGCATGCACTGTCATATATCCTTAAGCATGTTGCAGATCATGCCACCCAAATCTTCGGTGGCAAAGATCTACCTGTACATGGACTGCTTAACAAAAATTAGCATTGGCAGACTCTTGCTGTATATGAAAGTCTGAGGAAGGCTCTGATATACAATTTAATAATCACCTTAAGTACCATGGACATTAGGACATGTATACTTCTATTGTTTAAGGGACAACTATGAGATTATGGCCAGTCTAGCAGAACTTTAGAACAAAGCATTAAAGTCATGTGAATGCACTTTGATCAGAAAATATAAACTATGTCAAAATTATTACTGCTAAAGATTATTAACTCAGCTGCTTAAAAATGATGTATGCAGGGATAGATTAAATGCAATGTGATTAATTTGGTTATTTCCTTCATTACTGCCACAGTTTAGGTAATTCAATATAGCCCATGGAAATGATTGGACATAAAACCCTCTATTTATCAGGCATGTCATCACTCCAGAGGGAGCCATTTGTGCCCAGTAGCAAATAAACGAATTAAGAAATATCTTACAGAGCTGTATTGTAATTCTGATTAACACCTGACTCCAGACAATTTTTTTTAAGAGTGCAGATTTTTTTTTTAGACTTTTAATCCCGTCTGAAACCCTCTATTGAGATTTTTTTTTCATGCTCTGGGATAGGAAACGAAGGGAAAATTTTCCCGAGACACACAAACATATTAAAACGTATCTTAACTCCAAACCAGCAATGAAATATATTGCAGCTTGCCAGTTTTTTGATGTAGCAGCTGTATTAGTTTTCACTTTTTATGAACAATTTATGTTAGTACAGAAAATACTTGTTGATCTTACCATGAATGCAGTGTCCTTGTCACTTCTTGTAAACTTAGAAGCAAAGAAACCTTATACTTGCAGTATGTTTAAATGTTGTGTTGGGGTTTAGATTAAGCTTAAAGGAGAATAGACAAGGGTTGGAACCTCTACAAGCTTTTTACTGCTTACTGGGTCTCTGTCGGTGGTTGCAGCAGCATTGGAGTGTGGCTTCCCCACATCCATATGCAATTACAAATTATTATACTTGTTTATGCTATACATTAATAAGACTATAGATCTATTTAAATCTGAGTAACAGCAATAACTATTTCATGCCCTTAGGGCATACCCGTACGTCCTTCGGTTTGAGTCGTTATACTGGCATAATGGCTGCAGCTGTCCCTGAGCCTTTGTCCCCCCCCTCATGTTCACGTGCAAATGTGAATGCATACGTAGGTCCTACATACATACATAAACCGTGATCACATCACATATGTGAATATAACAACAAGGACAATAATTCTAATCCCAGACTTCCTGTTTAACTCTAAACTGGTAACCTGTAAAGGCTTTTAGGGCTGGTTCACACCAGCGGCTGCACTGCAGCACAGCGGCTGGTGTGCAGTGCAATCCCAAACCCACTGAGCTCAGAGCTTTTTTTTTTTTTTTTAAAACAAAAACTTTGGGCTGTCACAAAAACATCTCAAAGTTCAATTTCCAGCCACGTGCTGTGCTGTACAGAAGGAAAAAAAAAAAAAAGAAGAAGTACTACATGCTGTACTTTTGTCCAGCGCATCATGCCTGCACACCATTAAAAACGCAGTGGTGTGAAGTGGGCACATAGGAAATGAGCCATTTTGCCTTGTCCATGTGGTGGGTCTGCACTGCAATGGCCGCCCAACGCAGTCCCACCGCATCTGGTGTGAACTAGCCCTTAAAGCGTGACCTATGGATAATATAATGTACTGCAGTTTGTCGCACAATTTTAAAGCATGACATGTTAGGTATTCATTTACTCACGCAACATCATCTTTTAGATTTTACCCAAATATTAGGTATTATGTTGTGTTTGTGTGCACTAAAATACATTAAAGTGTATTGTTTTTTTGCTGAAAAATGCGGAAATATTTTGAGACATAAAAATCACACTAACGATTTTATTCTCCAAATATATAAGGTTTGGAGGTTCCAAGTAATTTTGAAGCAATAAAAAAATGCATGTGAGAAATGTCAGGATTGGCCCAGGTGGCAAGTGGTTAATTTTAGTATTAATGCTGTACAGTAAATGAGCCTGATCAGAAAGGGGGTATGCATGGCACTGCTGCTCGGTTGTTCTGGTTTAGCAAGAAGCTGAAAGCTTGACCCTTGCACATTGCAAACTGCATGTGATGCACATATATAACAGGTTGACCTTTGCTGTTCTCCACAAATGGTAGCATCTCTATTTTTATCGTATGGAGTTTCTAAATCGAGCTCCATCTTAAATAAGTGGTGCTACTCAAGTTTGCTGTATAGACGGGGCAAAATGAATGGGCAGTACATTTACAGCTCTGCTGTGGTATGGGTCTTCTCTTACACAGTGCAAGCACTGCTTTCCTGTATATAAAGACATTTTGCACAAAATGGCATTTTATCTTTGCCCTCTTGGTACAGTAGCCTCACCATCCAGTGCCAAGAAATTTCAATCAGAAAGCTGTAGTAACCATGTTTCCATCAACACCTCACATGCTAAGAGCGTGTACTTCTTAAATTGTAGCTAAAGGCATCCCCCCCCCATTTTGGATAAAGGGAGTGTTATAATCCCTGTCATACATGTCATAATTATCTGCTCTGTGCAATGGTTTTGCACAGAGCAGCCCCGATCCGCCTCTTCTTGGGTATCCCACTGGCGCTCCTGCCCCCTCCCCCCCGCAGAGTGCCCACTTTAAAGTCTGTGCTGTAATATCCTCTTCCGATGTCAGTACCAAACACATTCATACTTTCCAGGCAGGTTTGAAATTGATTGGCCAAGTGAGAAAATGTCTTTTTATTTTTATACATTAGGCTTATTGTAAGTGAGAGACAACAAGGAGTTTGCTCACATGGGACTACTGGTATCACTAAACTTAGGCCTTAAAGCAAATTGTGTGGATACAGCAATCAATATATTTCCCTCCTTCCACCCATCCACCGAGTAAGTCCAAGACAGAAGTGTGGCTGCAGTAACATCCTTTAATGAACATGAAACAGTAGTTAAAAAATTGCGACAATTAATGGAGTATCACAATTTTACATCAAGCACCAGAGGCAGAAACAGGTGCGACAGAAAAGTTAAGGCCAAAGTTCAGCTCTAAGGTGGATTAAAAGCGTTAATTGCCTTACGGTTCTTTTTTTTTTTTTTTTTTTTAATGCCTACCTAGCCCCAGTGAAAATGTCCTATGCCCAACCTGGAGCTTAAGAGCCCTGCTCTATGTGAGAGCAGTGCTCCACGAACAGCGGCCTGATACACTTACTTGTGTGGTCAAAACTACAGTGCTGCAATAAAGCAGGGTGTGTGAATGATGAGGATTGCAATGTTGTAGTTGTAACATGACATAGGGCATGCTGGACTGCTGTAAAGAGACTACTGACCTCCTAGGACAACAGCTCTTAGCTGATGGCTTGTGTCGAGCAAAGGACTTTTCTGCTGAGGATGCATTAAAAAATAGAAAGGACAGCAAGACAATAACACTCTTTTTGATCCATTCTGACTTGCTTTGTACATTTTGTACAAGACATTACCATTGAGCTTTAAAGTGCACACGTGACTTCTACTCAATTATAAGGCTGGGTTCACACCATTGCGAATTGGATGCGGTTTCCCTGCCACCCAATTCGCAATAGCAGCAGATTTTGACCGTCTCTCTTTGGAGTCGGTTCACATATCTCCGGAGCAGGTCCGGTGCGTTTTTCACAAAAACGCTGTGCGTCTTTTGGTCCATTTCAGGTCAGAATTCAGCAAAAAATTAGGGCTGCAATCAGACCTGAAACGATGACCAGGACGCACCAGACCCCTGCTGTGAGACGGATGCGGCGATGGCATGAACCCAGCTAAAACATGGAAGGATATTTTTGCAATGGCATTCATGGTTGTTCCATAATGCCACCCATAGAACATTTTTAACGCCAAAATATGGATGCTGAAAAAAAATTTACAATAAAAAGTCTGCAGTGAAATTTTTGATACAATAGCTACTGTTTTGGTACAGGGCAATGGAAGTCATTTACCAATTGCCCACTTCTGCAGGATTTACCTTCTCTCTATCTGTATTGGGATCCTTATAAACTGTCCACCTGAGACCATCTTCACTGTGCTCTATTTTGTAGGATGACACATAGTAGTTATACATTGATATCGTGGATCCAGTGGTTATAATACCTGAAGAGAGAAGAGGTTTGACATTTTAGTAAGGTTTTATGATGGTGGAATATAAAACCAAAAGGGAAAAATAAAATATTAACCTCAAAACATGACAAACATAAAAATTCCATATCCAAAACCATTAACTATGCTTTAAATAAGAAAAAAAAAAAAAGCCGCATTAATGTGTATCTAAAGCCAAATAAATGTTCTCTTTAGTTTTGGCTAGAGTGCTGAGAGGTTCAATCTTCTGTCAAGTTTATATAGTTGTTTAGCAAGAGTCACCATCTGTCTTGGTCCATCATTTTGTCAACAGAACAGAAGTAGAAAGGACATTTTCTAATGTGCACACATTTTCCGGTGGCAAAGATAGGATTTCCCTCACTTTGGGGAGATTTCCTTCCACTTCCGGTTGTGCCTAAAGCACAGGAAGTGAAGGGAAATCTCCCAAAAGGGGTCACACACAGCAAAAAAAAAAAAAAAAACTACCGGGATTTAAATGGTTTACAGGGTTAGTAAAACATAAGCATACATGCCTCCATACTGCAGCACTTGTGTCCCACTGCAGCTAGCAGATCACATGAACACTGATCGGTCATCTCTCAGCCTGCTGGCAGGTGAGACCAGAGACTGTCAGCCTCTGCACAACGCTCTGCTCCTCCAGTGCTCACTGGAGCAACAGGCTGGGGAGGGGCGGGCACGGCTGGCTTTGACTCTCAGAAGAACATTGATAAATGGAGCCGGCTGTCAATTGGGTAGCTGGGTGGATCCCGCAAAATCTTGTTGAGATCCTTCCCGAACATGGCGCCACTTTGCCCCTTCAGCCAATAGTGAGCAATAACCCACTGTCAGCTGACTCTGGAGTACATTACTACTGTGACCCAAAAAAGTATAACCCAAAAAAAATATTGCAATGCTTCTATTTTAACTCTTCCCTACTCTATGAAAACATTTAGACTTTAAATATAGTTTAAGGAACATCACCTTTAACATTTAGGTAGGAAAAAGGAAACAAAAAGTTTACAGACAACCCGAGACCCATCACTCAAAAAATCCCAACTGCCAATGAGCATGTCCTACAGAAAGAATATGGCACTGTAGTGAAATGTGTGCCTTGTAATTGTGTCCATGTTTCAAAACATGAAAAGGTGCCGCAACACTATCCTATCCACTATACATACAGTTGGGTCCATATATATTTGGACACAGGAACAATTTTAGATTTTTTCAGGTATTTACCAAAACATATTCCAACTATAGTTATATAACATATATGGGCTGAAAGTGCACACTCTCGGGTTTAATTTGAGGGTATGTACATCCAAATCGGAGGAAGGGTTTAGGAATTACAGCTTTTAAAAATAGCAAACCCCCCTTTTTCAAGGGACCAAAAGTATAGCTGAAGTTGAATCAGTGGCAGAGGATGTTTGTTTGACTGAGCCTTTACCTACCACCAGTCTCCAGAAGGCTCTCCCATTGGGTGGCAATCCCTCGGTGCCTGGAGAGTTATCAGAATTCTGGCCTTTTGGTTATATCCATACAGCTGAAGAGTGGACTTAACCCATCACAGAGTGACCATCTTCTGGGTCCCAGCCTTACTTGAGTCGGTACAACTCTCGACCTCGAAGCGTTCGGCCTATATGAGCTTGATTGACCCACTGCCGCTGGCAAGTGTGTCCACCTTATCCGGTAATAGCATCTATCTATAGCTTTGTAACAGAAGACCTCCCCTTCCTTACAGTCCCACAGCTTGCTTCACCTTGTTACACCATAATCATCTCTATAGAAGACCTACAAGTCATCTATCCCATGGACACACTTCTTATGAAGTTTATTCATTTGATGTATTTCCATTTGAATTCTATATTTTTCCATTTTCATTGATTTGTCGTTTTTTCACATATGAATATTTTATTTGTATTTTACATGTCTATATCTTCCACATAGTAACAATTCCAGTTCACTGCTGTTGTATTGTTTTTCACTTAGCGCTACACTTGTTTTTTTCACCAAAAGTAAATGGACAGTTGAATTAAAAGCTGTTTCATGGCCAGGTGTGGGCTACTCACTTGTTATTCCTTCATCAATTAAGCAGGTAAAACGTCTGGAGTTGATTCTAAGTGTGGTATTTGCATTTGGAATCGCTTGCTGTGAACCTACATCATGCGTTCAAAGGAGCTGTCCATGCAAGTGAAACAGGCCATTGTAAAGCTTCAAAAATGAAACAAATTCAACAGAGAAATAGCAGCAACATTAGGAGTGGCCAAATCAACAGTTTGGTACATTCTGAGGAAAGAACGACGCACTGGTGAGCTCAGTAACATGAAAAGGTCTGGATGTCCATGGAAAACAACAGTGGTGGATGATCGCAGTATCCTACCTACGGTAAAGAAAAACCCATTCACAACATCCAGACAAGTGAAGGACACTCACTCTCCAGGAGGTGGGCATATCATTGTCAAAGTCTGCAATCAAGAGAAGACCTCACAAGAGCAAATACATAGGGTTCACTACAAGGTGCAAACCATTTTTAAGCCTGAAGAATAGAAAAGCCAGATTATACTTTGTCAAAAAACATAAAAAAGGCAGACTAGTTCTGGAAAACCATTCTTTGGATAGATGAAACAAAGATTAATCTGTACCAGAATGACGGGAAGAAAAAAGTGAAGAGAAGGCTTGGAACAGCTCATGATCCAAAGCACACAGCTTCATCTGTAAAACATAGTGGAGGCAGTGCGATGGCATGGGCATGCATGGCTTCCAGTGGCACTGGGTCATTGGTGTTTATTGATGATGTGACAGAAGACAGAAGCAGCCAGATGAATTTTGCAGTGTTTAGAGATATACTGTCAGCCCAAATTCAGCAAAATGCAGCAAAGTTGTTTGGACAGTGCTTTACAGTACAGATGGACAATGATCCAAAACACACTGCAAAAGCCCAGGAGCTTTTGAAGGAAAAGAAGTGGAATATTCTGCAATGGCCGAGTCAATCACCTGATCTCAACCCAATTTAGCATGCATTTCACTTGTTGAAGGCAAAACTAAAGGCAGATTGACCCACAAAGAACAACTGAAGACAACTGCAGTTAGAGCCTGGCAAAGCATCACAAAGGAGGAAACCCAGTCTTTGGTAATGTCCATGGGTTCCAGACTTCAGGCAATCATTGCCAGTAAAGGATTCTCAACAAAATATAAAAAATGAACATTTTATTTATGATTATATTCATTTGTCCAATAACATTTGAGCCCCTGAAAATGGGGGAACTGTGTATAAAAATGGTTGCAGTTCCTAAAACTTATACTTGATATTTACAGTATGTTCAACCCCTTGAATTAAAGCTGAAAGTCTGCACTTCAAATTAATTTTAATTGTTTCGTTTTAATTTAATTCTGGTGGCATACAGAGCCAAAAGTATGAAAATTGTGCCTGTGTCCAAATATATATGGACCGAACTGTAAATAAAATATTTTTGTGGTTTCTATATATCAAATGTTAAAACCTGCAAGTCAATTATGCTTTTAAATGTACATATTGTTACAGCTCACAGCATATACAGTATCAAAAAAGTACACCCCTTTGCTGTCCCCCTCAAAATAACTCAAAACAAAGCCATTATTGTCAAAAACGCTGGCAACAAAAGCGAGTACACCCCTAAGTGAACATTTCCAAATTGGGCCCAAAGTGTCAATATTTTGTGTGGCCTGGAGGTCACCAGAGCTTCACAGGTTGCCAATGGAGTCCTCTTCCACTCCTCCTTGACGACATCACGGAGCTGGTGGATGTTAGAGACCTTGCGCTCCTCCACCTTCCTCTTGAGGATGTCCCACAGATGCTCAATATGGTTTAGGTTTGGAGACATGCTTGGCCAGTCCATCACTTTTACCCTCAGCTTCTTTAGCAAGGCAATGGTCGTCTTGGAGGTGTGTTTGGGGTCCTTATCAAGTTGGAATACTGCCCTGCGGCCCAGTCTCCGAAGGGAGGGGATCATGCTCTGCTCCAGTATGTCACAGTACATGTTGGCATTCATGGTTCCCTCAATGAACTGTAGCTCCCCATTACCGGCAGCACTCATGCAGCCTCAGACCTTGACACTTCCACCACCTTGCTTGACTGTAGGCGAGACACACTTGTCTTTGTACTCCCCACCTGGTTGCCGCTACACACGCTTGATACCATTTGAACCAAAAAAGTTCATCTTGGTCTCATCAGACCTCAAGACATGGTTTCAGTAATCCATGTCCTTTGTCTACTTGTCTACAGCAAACTGTTTGCGGGCTTTCTTGTGCATCATCTTTAGAAGAGGCTTCCTTCTGGGATCACAGCTATGCATACCAATTTGATGCACTGTGCAGCGTATGGTCTGAGCACTGACAGGCTGAACCCCCATCCCTTCAAACTCTGCAGCAATGCTGGCAGCACTCATACGTCTATTTCCCAAAGACAACCTCTGGATATGACGCTGAGCATGTGCACTCAACTACTTTGGTCAACCATGGCGAGGCCTGTTCTGGGTGGAACCTGTCCTGTTAAACCGCTGTATGGTCTTGGCCACCATGCTGCAGTTTCAGGGTCTTGGCAATCTTCTTATAGCCTAGGCCATCTTTATGTAGAGCAACAATTCTTTTTTTCGGATCCTCAGAGTTCTTTGCCATGAGGTGCCATATTGAACTTCCAGTGACCAGTATGAGAGAGTGAGAGCGATAACACCAAATTTAACACACCTGCTCCTCCATTCACACCTGAGACCCTGTAACCCTAATGAGTCACATGACACCGGGGAGAGAAAATGGCTAATTGGGCCCAATTTGGAGATTTTCAGTTAGGGGTGTACTCACTTTTGTTGCCAGTGGTTTAGACATTAATGACTGTGTTTTTTGTTGTTTTGAGGGCACAGCAAATTTACACTGTTATACAAGCTGTACACTCACTAGTTTACATTGTAGCAAAGTGTAATTTCTTCAGTGTTGTCACATGAAAAGTTATAATAAAATATTTACAAATGTGAGGGGTGTACTCACTTTTGTGAGATACTGTATATGGTTACAGATTACATACAACTTTAGTTTTTTTGTATGCCAGCCTTTATTTTTATCACACAATCACAAAATGTTTATAGATTTTTCACCCTGCACTGACACAGTCACGTATATAAAACTTTTCTCACTGAGAATGGAAAATCTGTCTTCTCAATTCTTGTAAAAGCCCTGACATCAATCGTGGTTTCATACAAACCTGTGACTTTTGTCGGCTTGTTCAGATCGATTTGCAGCCACTGATGCTCATCAGCGAATGACGCAGCCCAAGGCGGCCCTGGTTTTTTCAGCCTTGCTCTGTCAGCCTTCCAGACATTATACTGCCCAGTGTGATCTGTCCACTCCAGAACTGAAGAGGAACTTATCTGGGATTCTGGAATAGCCCCATATTCCATTCCAAGAGTCCCGTAACAACCTAGACAAAAGAGGATGTGGGTGCAGATTGAAGTGAAACAATAAAACGCCAATCTTTGATAAAATACATTCTATAGACTTTAACTCCACAACACAACTTGGCATAGCTCTCAGACATCCTCTCTGCCAAGAAAAAGTAAACCTCAATTAGGTAAATTTTTTGGCTTACCTAGGCAGTTTCATACAACACAGTTTTCAGCACTGACTACAGCTTTCTTGTAATATATGTGTCACTTGCCATTCCCCTATTCATCAGGGGCGTAAATAAAGGGGGGTCAGGGGTGTTCAAACCCCCCCCCCCCCGGCCAAAATGAAATGCATGGTGTCGCATGGCACCAGCGACAGGCACCACTGCAGTCAGTGGCACACAGAGTGTAATAATGCCGCTGCAGCAAGTGTAATAGATCATTAGGTATACCCACATGCACGTTGTGGTACACCGCCAAGCCGGTCTATCAGGCTCGGGCTGAAGGCTGACAGATCTATCACCAGGCAGCACACTGAGCACAGTGGGAGCCGGCAGTGCGTGTATTCCTGTTTACTGCTCTCTACACCTTGTATTCCCGTTGGCTTGCAGTGCCACTCCCACCTTGGGCTTGGGAGAGGAGCTTTGCCTGGGCCCTGGAACGCAGAGTGCTTGTATAGTGCTGTGTAGCTGCCAGCCCCCCACATGGATGCTGCTGTCCTGTCCAGGTATGTCACTCTTTTTCTTCTGGCCTAGTATCAGAGAGTCTCAGCGAGTGTCCTCAGACTTACCACTGCTCAGACTGCTGTGCTGCTGCTAGCATTCTGCTGTTCATACTAGGTAATCGTGAGTCAGTGAGAGACTGTCTGTGATTCTGTACGGCAACTGGCAAAGTTAGTGATTGATGCTAGCTGGGCTAAATTTTGCATTGCTTGCGTTACTGACAGTTGACTGAGGCTAAGCTGAGTTTTCTGTTGCTTGTTTTACTAACAGTCCAGCCTGGCACTGGCAAGCTTGTTGCAGTGCTCACCGGCTTACTGATTCAGCAGTTGGCACCACAACATTTCTGCCAATGCCAGAGCCAAGCTGGATTTTCTGCTGCCCTCAGTGGCATGCCTTGGCCCTGTTTTAACCCTGGTTCATGCATGTGGTGCAGGAAATGCATTGCAATCACACTGTGTTTTTGATCTGCTGCAGGTGTCAATTTAAAGTTAACAATTCCCCAAAAGAAGGTCGCAAATGCAGTGTTTATCTGAAGCAGATCGCATGGTTGGTCAAAAAAAGGTGCCTGCACTTCTTTGGTGCGATTCGGCCCATTCAAAATGAATGGGCTCAAATCACACCACACAAAATCACATGTGAATTGCACAGGAATGCGGTGCAGTTCCTGAGCAATTCACATGCAAACTATAGTGTGAAACAAGGCTTACTGTGTTGATTGCAGTGAAATCAAGGCCCATTCATTTTGAATGGGTTTAAATCGCACCAAAATCATGCATGCACCAATTTAGGAACCGCACTGAAAACGGTTCGCATTGTCGTTTTGTAAATTCGATCCGGTGCAGGCAAACACGCTGTGTTTTGCAACCTTTGCTTGGGGTGTCGGTAAGATAACACTGACACCCACTACAGGTTGCAAGGGGGGTGCGATTTGAATGAGGTGCATGAAACGCGTGTGGATTGAGGGTTTCCCGCATTCTAGTGTACCTCCGCGTATCTCCTAAGCAGCAGTGTTTTTCCTCTACCAGTGCAGGAAGGTGTGTAATTACACATCTTCTCGCACCCGCTCAAATGTGTGTCTAGCCTAAAGAAAAGTCAATGTTTTCCTGGCTGGTAATTTTTCAGTTCAATTTTCAATTAATCACAGAATAAAAAAAAAAAACAAGCTAATGTGAACACAGTGAGTGTGCTGCCTTCCACAAGAGGGTGCCCTTTGTACCTACCAGTAAGATTGGCTATTACAGTGCACCATCCTGTGGTAGGCAGTGCATCCCCCCCTTTTTTTAGCTCTAGATATAGTGCCTGTAGGGCGCCTTTCCTGTCACTCCAGTGTGAAAGCCTGAGTGCTTTCACACTGAAGCGGTTCACTTGTGGGACGTTAAAAAAAGTACTGCTAGCAGCATCTTTGGGGCGGTGTAGGAGCGGTGTATACACCGCTCCTCCACCGTCCCTGCCCATTGGAATGCATGGGCAGCGCTGCCGAAGCGCCTGCAAAGCGCTTCCGCAGGGGCGCTTTGAACCCCTTTTTAACCACTGGGGGGGTTAAAAGCACTCCGCTAGCGGCGGCAAAGCGCCACTTAAACAGCGACTAAAACTAGCGTCGATTTACCGCTACCGCCCCACCTCCTCTGTGTAAAAGTCCTCTAAAAGTTAAAAAAGTCAGTGATTGCTCTGTCTGACACAACATGGTGCACTTTGCACCATGATTGCCAACCTTACTGAGGAGGTGCAAAGGGCACCATCTCCTTGTAGGTAGGCAGCACACTCACTTTGCACCTATTCAGTTTGGACACTAAGATTGGACAATAGCCAACCTTACAGGGCAGCATCCATAAAAACTGGAAGAAGGAAAAAACTGAAATCAGGTTCGATTTTCTAAAGGACCTGATAAAATACAATTAAGTATGTGATTGCTTACTAGGGGCAACACATATCGTTTTTCATTTTTTCAGTCTTTATAATTTTGGCACAATTTATTTTATTTAAAAATACTTTTACTTAGTACCTGCTGCTGAACCCCCCCCCCCCAGAGCAAAAAATTATCTACAGCCCTGCTATTCATTAAGGAAAACTATGCAAAACACATACCAGTAGTCTTGAATGTGAAGAGAGTTGTAGACAATGGACCCCTGTGAGAAATACACAAGAGCATTACATAATTGTAAAAAAAGTTGGTATTTAAATAAGCTCAAAATAATATACAAAAACAAAGAACTGTGCCCTTTGCATTAATCCACTAGTTACACCTGTACACCATCTATGCCAGCCTTGTCAAGTAAAGAGGAAGAAGAGCTCCGAAACCAGCAGGTCAATTCTGCAAGGAGCTGCATTAGTAAGTGCTGGTCTATGCATACCTAAATGCAAATGTTAACACAGCACCTTAAAGTGGTTCTAAAGCCCAAGAAAAAAAAAAAAAAAAAAAAAGCACGGAATGCATTAAGGTAAAAAACGTTGTATAGTTTTCTGTCCTGGGGAGAAGAAATCCAGCGCTCTTTTACTTTCCACTGGCTCCTGCTTCTGTCGATCCAATGCAGTGAGGAGGAAGCAGGGCTAAGCCCCATTGTGTGTGTCTATGGAGTGCACCTCCATAGACACACACAGCTTGGGGAGTACGCACACACTGTGTGCCCTGATAGCAAGCAGCTTGTTATGGGGGCACATGAAGAGGAGGATGAGCCAAGATCGCCGGTGGGGACCCCAAAGTTCGGGGCTGCACTGTGCAAAACCACTGCACAGAGCAGGTGAGTATAACACGTTTATTATTTTAATTAAAAAATGTTGCCTTTAGTAACACTTTAAGGATTACCTTACAAATGAATATATATTTACAAATGTTTTAATTGCGGCTGGTTTAGTGTATGAAAGTGTTGTAATTTGCAAATTAAGCAACATTTTTTTTGGCTACTAAACTGCATAAAGAATTCTCTCCAATGGACTAGATGTTGAGGAAATGATTAAGAGGGCCCACATACCCAGAAGCAGCCTAATGCACATGTACTACATACAGTCAATATGGAGACCTTTGACTTTCTCAGTAATTTTATTCTTGCAGACCTGAGCCAGGTAGGTCAGGACGTGATGCTCCATCCTCACTTCTGTTATACATATCGGAGCTTAAAACAGTGGAAAGTGCTAAATCCAAAGTGCAATCTGTAGCACCCAAATAAAATCCAACTTGTATTGTCTTGCCTTAATCTCTGCTTGTCTGCTATGAGTTACAGCACTTAAGAACTTATTGCCTAGCACCTTTTACGGCCTTTCCAGTTCTGCATTTAGCTAGTAGTTTAGCCATATTTTTAACTGGACTTGTTCTGTAATGTTAAAGAGGATTTGCAGATTATTCAAGTTTTCAACTGCAAAAGCTGCTTAGATAACTTTCAAAATTTCCTCAAGGTTACAGAACAAGTCTAGTTGCATGTGACTGCTACTAGAAATAACAGAAAATTTAAGAACTCTCATGAGCATAGAGCCTACCCTAGCATTAAAGGGGTAGTAAACTTTTGGACAAAAAAAAAAAAAAGTTTCCTTTTCAAGGCAATATCATAATGTGCTATTATGCGCCACATACTAGCACATTATGAAAGACTTGCCTTGAAATGAAGCCCTCTAGAGGCATGCTGTCACCGCTGAGAGGCTTCCATCTGCACCCGGTCTTCTTTCTAGGTCCGTGGGCTGCGTCCTCTTAAATGGCCGAGCCGCGATAACATCACCCCCACGCGCAGGAGTCTCGACCACGGCACAGCCCCTATATGTTGTTCCTTCAGAGCACATGCGTCGGTGTCATCACCAGCTGCTCCTCGCTAGAATATCTCCTAAAGGGAGCACGTTTAGGAGATATTCATTTTACCTACAGGTAAGCTTTATTATAAGCTTATCTGTAGGTAAAAATCAAAATGAGGGTTTACTACCACTTTAATAGCCTGCTTGATGGCAAGTTTAATGAGAGCCAAGTCAAAAGCAGACACACCAAATTTCTATCACAGTGATCAGTACAGCACTTCAAAATGTAAAAATGTCAACACAGGGGTTCTAGGAGCTCACGTTTATCAAGCGTAAGAATTATGTTGGGCTACCTGCATACAAAGTGTGTGGCTTTCTGCTTGCCCCTGCAATCTATAGAAAAGTGTATGCCTCATTTGTGGAAGCAGCAAGCGTACCAGAGTGATTGGATTTGGTTTCCAAGTCAGTGCATTTTCTTGGGCCTGTTGGCCCTTGCAGTGTACAAAATGAACTTCTCAAGATGTCATCTGGCAAGCAAGTCACAATTTTCTCCAGTGACAGGTCCACTGTAAGAGTTTCTCAAAACGACTAGTGTAGGGGTAGAGAGGTACAGAGGTAGGAGATACCTGAAGAACATTGAAAAGTACTTACACTTTAGATGTAATGTTGTTTGCCTGAGCAGTGTCGTAATACGCAATACCATTACTAATAACAACACTGACCGGTCCTCCAAGTGCATTAGATACAACTCCAGCATGTATGCCCGCCATACATAGCAATGATGACTAAAAACATAAAGAAATGCAGAGATAGATTATAAACAGAATACCAATTCTTTATAATAAACAATGGGCATTTACATCAAAGTAGATCTTCGGTGGCTAAATTCCAACTGTCACATTCCTTTTCCCATCTTCGTCTCAAATAGCATAACAAACCTTTGTCAACTTATATAGTGACAGCCCGCCATGCTCAGACTAGCCATTCCAAATCAGATGGACAGCAAAAACTGACATTTGTTTGGTCAAGAGAAACTAAATGCACAAGTTCACACAGAAATATGTGGCATGCCATTGCTGAACTCCTTTTAAAAATCTCCAGCTTTAATACTACTGAGTCACTGACCAGGACCAATCAAGTAAGTAAATAAGTGCAGCAAGTGAAAAAAAAAATCGGAATTCCTTAACTAAGACTTGTTCCAGGCCAGTGACTCAAAAACATATTTAAGTCAAAGAATCGGCAAGGTTGCAAGGTAAGTAGCATTTTCAGATGAACAGATGAGCAATGGAAGCCTACATATTTCTCCTATTATAGATTTCTTTTTAAGACGTTGGGTATGCAGAGCATAAAAACGTTCTGAGGTTAACATTCCACAAAGATATTAGTGTTTGTTTCTACAGCTCCCCTTCTCCTGAACCATTGGGGTATATAGTGAGCTATGCTTGAATACATTTATAGGGAGGGAAGAGGAAGGCTGCAAGAAGATGCTCCAGTCTAGGGAAAAACAACCATGTCAGATAGGGTAGTGGTGACCTGCTAGAAAAATGGTTTATTCTGTGCAGAGATTTTGTTCATTTTATCTTGGGAAAAATTTTTAGAGAGTAGAGCCAGTTTTAAGCCAATTGTGTCACTCCTAGCATTATACTGAACATTATCATTAAAAAAATAAAACCCACTAAAAAAAAAAGACTTTGCATTGAACCTACTACAATTTATTCAAAGGAAATATGAAGTGCTATATACTTGCCTAAGGCCGGCCATACACGGTTCGAATCTCAGCCAGTTCAGCAGGAACCAGACAAGATTCGAACTGTTAATGGGCAGGCAGAATGATCCAAGTTGAGATCGATTAACTTGTGTACAACCAGCCTCTTGGATTCTCTTGTGATTATCGCTACCAGCTGCTATAGCCACTAGCAATAATAACTGTCTTCTCCCAGCAGCGGTGTCTTACCCGACAAGCCCCCACCGGGAGAAGACAATTGCGGATTCCCCTGTCAACACTGCCTGGGTGAATCAGTGGCTGCAGGAAAGAAATTCGCAACATGTATGGCCTGCCAAACTGTCCATACAGCGCAGTCACCTTTGAGTGTCTACACATCAGGTTCCTTGACCCAATGTCTACTTACCTCCTGAGTTGATGGATTAGGGAGCCTGGCCACACACTTTCCAATTTCATAAGCCTCACTAATGGCCAACTACTGTGATAGGCAGCCTTACCGGTAAGCAGTGAGGCTTACAAGCTGGGGAAGAGCAGGGTCAGGCTTGGCTCCCTGACCCATCAACTCAGGTCCGAAGTGCATATCAGATGACTTAGGTATTCCGGTCTCCTGTGGTGACAATAGTGAGACACAGCTTGGCATACTACTGTATGTACTGACAGTGCTGGTTTAGTCAAGTATACAACAGGTCAGGTTTGCTTTACGCACCCACACCAACATTTTGGCTGTATTCTATTTTAAGCTGCCACTGTACATAGAATGTTTGCTACTTCTGGTAATGGTGAAACTATAAAAAATTAAAGGGTTTCTTTAAGAATCACTTAATGGAAACATGTTTTTCCAATTAACCATGTGGATGGATAGAACAACTGTTTTCCAGTATAAAATAGCAAATGAAAAGCTACATTATACAGACTTCCCAGGAAAAACACCCATGAACTTTATGAACTTTTAAACTCTGATACTTGCAGCTCATCATTAAAAAGAATGTTCTCTAATCCCATCAGTTTAATTAATGTGAATGAACCGGCACAAAACCTGATGAATGACTGTAAAATCCCCATATTGTTTGACAGGGAGACACATTAAAGAATGCCTCCGAGCAAAACGTAGTTAAAGCATTGTGAAAGGAAACACTGCAACTGTGCTTGTCATAAAGTACCGTCAATTTATTTACAAGTTCAATTGTGACAGCATTCCACCCTGCTTCCAGGTGGGACTACAGCCGCTTTCCAAACAATTTCATATTTCTGACTAGTACCGGCCTTCTGCTTGTGCCTAATTCTGTCAGAATCTGATGTCAGCCCCATATCATACATGGAATCTTTCAATATCAAGGCACAGTGGCAGAGAAAATAGGAGATCTGAGAAATATAACATCAGTAGTGCAAAAGTATGGTTACAAGTCCAGGCTGAGCCTACCAGTCTCCACCACCTGAAATGGTTATGGCCTCTTTAAAATGTCAATACAAACTGCTGCTTCTGTTTGTGCCTTGGCATAAAAGTAAGTCTGTCCTGTAAGAAATATGGAGAGTGAAATTGTAGGCTGTCAAACTGCTACTGCCGGTTTGTCCATGCTGTCCTTCCTGCTTTAACGCCTTGAGTAACTGATATGGCACAAGTATGCAAGAAGTAAAAGGCGTGTATCACTTGATAGTAATCAAACTTAAAAGGGTGCAGCAACAGAATACACAAGCATACTACTACTAGTTGGAATGTGTTATAGATTATAAATTAATGCTCATAAAGAAATGACTTCAAAAAGGAAAAACAGCCAAAGATAAGAAAACGTAATACATACATCCCTATAGCCAAGAGGAATAGTCCCTAGATTTCCCCAAAAGGTGTCAGACATCCAGCAGGGGCAGTATTTTCTGCAGGATAAAAATTACAAGAAAATAAATAGACTAGCGTAAATGGAATATCTAAATAATGGTAAAATAACAAATAAGATAATAGTGGTATAGATAAAATTGTATAGTAATCTAGAAGTCAAGCTTAGGCAGCCCATACATTCAAAATGATCAGATTCCCCCATCCACATCAAATGT